>NW_013665889.1:0-10241 GCF_000517525.1 Limulus polyphemus
TATAATATAGATAGATATTAGATAGATATAAATAGTTTAATGATTATCAATTACAATTATTGTTAATATGCGGTTTAGATCAGCACTATTAAATATTAAATAATTTATAATCATTTAATTCATCTACTTTCGCTCACTGTCAGTCATCCATAATTATAAACGTATAAAGCTTATGATAATAGCACCCAAAAAGCTTTGGGGATATTCCATCTAATAAGCAAAATCCAAAACGCGGAAGTTAAACAAGTTGATTATCATGGAAAATCAAAACAAGGATGAAGAGATGAGTGTTTAAACCCACAACATCCCACCTCCTATTGCCTTTCAGTGTCTTCAGCCAGATGTGGGAAGGCAGTTACCCTTAAAGTTATTTAAGTTTTAAAAGTATGAACAGAACCGCCCAAAATTTCTACTGTATAGAACTCCCAACCACCATCTTATAAAGGTCTTAATAAATGAAAAAGAAACTAAGTAACTTACTTATAAATTGTCGAAGATTCATTCAAGTATGACACGGGAGAGCTGAGGCAGGCCTAGCTACTTGAAGTTGATCTTTCCAGTCCCGGCATACTGAATAAAAAAACTGGTTTTATAACTAAGCTAGTTATTCAAGGTCGCCCTTGATATACTAATGGCCTCTAAGTAAGAAGTTTTCCATAAATGAAATGTTATTATTTAAAATAAATTTATATTTATTATGAAAAATAGTAAAAAATTTATTTAGCTGTATATGTCTTTGTCCATTATTTTTGAGTCTATTTATGAATAAGGAAACATTATCTATAAAAAAAGTTATTACTATTGCACACCGTTAAAAATCATTTTCGGTTGCGATATAATAATCCCTTTTAACAAAATATTAGGAATAACACTATGGGGAGTAGGTAAACCTGGGATGAGAAAATTAAATTTTCTTCTTCTATCAAAAATGGTCAACTGAACTCTGCCTTCTACAAAATAATGTCTATGTCTAGATAATCATTGCTATTCCTTTTTTCTATGGCCATTTCCTTATGATATATATTTGGGGCGAAGTTTAAGTTATTTATTCAAATCAAATCATCGGTATATCGGAATGTATAGTTAAATGAATTGGGATCTAAACTTTAAAAAAATATTCATAGAAGAACAGATACAAATTGGCCATATTTGAAGAAAAATTAGCACTCATTGGAATACCCACCTGTTACAGCGGGGGTCACGTGACGCTAGTAACACGTCATATTCTCGAACGTTCACGTCCCTTCCTGAAATCTCGAGAGCCTACTAGATATGTGGTAGTCTTGTATATATAAACCGGTCAAGACGTGACGGCAATAATGTAATGCTGTGTAATTGAACTGCGGACAGAAATACGTATTGTTGAGTTGAGCACGTGAGACGTTCGTTGTGAATTATCTCGTTTGTTACAGCGCGACTGTGGAAATTAAGTGTATTGCAAAGTTTCTTCGGAAAGAAATTATACGAAAAATTAACTAACGAACGGAGGCGTAACACACCGTTTGTTTATAGCTCTGTTGATTAAAAGTTATATAACTATTATAAATGCAGAAGTACAGTATGTTTTTGCATTGGATCTTAGTGAAGTTATATTTTGTAATACCCATCTCTGCATCCATAAAGTTTTCAAACAGATTATTAAGTACTCTAACAAAGTGTTTTAAATCTATTACATAATTAATCAATAATAAGTTATCGTATTGGGTATATGAATGCGATCTCTCCATGAATAAACTCAAGCATAATTTTTACTTTTGGGAAAGGGTGTGGAAATAGGTGGGAAAAAAATGAAAATAATATATATTATTTAATTTTTTTATTTGAATTAACTGTTTGGGTTGTTTGAAGTTAAGCACAAATCTAAACAATGGGCTATATATGCTCTGACCACCATCCGGTTTCTAGTGTTGTATGTCCACTGGAGGGCTGAATTAAATGAAAACTTGATCAATTCATAGTTAAAATTATCACCAGAATTGAGAAACATTGCCCCAATTTAATTCAAATACAAAGTTAAATACTTCTTCTATTTCTAATATGATTTCTATTATTTTAATATCCCTTTAAAATTATTTCGTTTTCTGTTACAGAAAAGACATGTATACATGTAAATACCCTTATTTGAAATTCTGATTATTTTGTCTGTGTAATATGTTAATTAAAAGAAAACTTATAAACTACTTTCTATAAATGCTCCTGGCTGTTACTTCGTCACAGGCAATTTACGTGAAACTTATCAAAAGCACGTTCTCAAGACTGATGTGGCACTTGCATAATATTTCTTCTCTAACTACTATATTCGACCACTGCAAGCTGAATACCTGTTGTTGTTTTGTAAGCAGTCAGAACGTATAGATCCTGATTTCGAGTCGTATGTCTTTCTTAATTATGAGTAATGAGCCTAGTGCTAATCTATATTTTTGAATTACTTGAGCTAGGATATTTTCGCTTTTAAATAAAACTTCACCTTTTATTGCGTTTCTTTTTCCTAATTTGAAACATACGTTTACTCTTCTTAAACCTGGTCCCCCCAGTGAAACTTACAACTCTAAACTCCGGGGTTCGATTCCCCTGGTGAACTTGAAAGCGCAGAAAATTCATTATGCAGCTTAGCGCAAGAACAACAACAACGTATGGTAAATTTTGTGCGTCACGTTAAGAAATAACCATATGGAACTGACCGATTTAAAAACATTTTATCATATTGACGATAAGAAGACAAATCAGTTTTGTTTACGGAACTCAGTCGGAATGATTGAAATGGCTTTTATTTATGAAATGTGAGCCTTATAAAAAGCTTCTTTTTTTAAATTTCGCGGTAGACTTTGCTTACTAAATAAAATAAGACGAAATGGTTATATGGCTCACGTAAGAAAGGAAACCAGAAGGGTAGTCTGGGACCTTTGGGATTTTTTAAGTTCAATTTTAATATATTTATTTCATTATGCTCGACATTTGATAAGCAATTTTAAATAAAACATAAAACTGATTATAATAGAATACTTTGACCAGCTAAAATGTTATCTAACTTAAAAACCCTCGTGTCTGTATTAAAAAAAAACACTTTAGGAAGTCAATAATACGACAAAAGTATTGTTCGTGTCTACAATTTTTAGACTATACTTCAAACTTCTAAAACCGTTTATTTCTGTATGTTTCAGTGTCACTTAAAATTATACGTTTTGGGTATCTGAGTACGGGATTTGTTTAATTCAGATATTTATGCAATTGTAAATTAAGTTGGTCTGTTAAAGAAGACAATATTAATCTCAGATAAAATAAATAAATTTAGTATTCCGAAAATTGTTTAATTTTGAAGTCTAAGTTCTTGGGAGGTTCAGTTCAATCTTCACTTTGTTCAACGTGTGTTATAGGGTTATACTAGTTTCGGAGAATTCCACTCATCATCAGTAACCCTGAACACAACTTAACTAAACAAAAAGAAACAACAACAACATTTGCGTTATTTCATTCCGAGTATGAGGAATCGGCATAGATAAATGGAGGAAGAGGGGACATCGGCATCTCGACGTGGTTGGGATTGTCAGCTGAGGGGGATAACATAGAGGTTCATTAGGCGATCAGCTGGTACCAAAATGCTTCTTGGAGTGTGAACAGTGGTGACAAGGACATCGGAAAAGATAAGATTGTGGTCAAGAAAATATTTATTTACATAGCGAGTGCGAAGCTGTCGAAGGTGTAACAGAATGTGAGGAAAGTTGATACGGCGATAAAGTTCGAAAGTGGGATTAGGGAGTTTGACATCAAAAGCAAACCGGAGGGCATGACGTTCCAAAATCTAGAGACGAGAGTAGAAGGCCAGAGAAGCGAAAATCCAGGCAGGGTCTGATGAATGTCTTGTATGTGTATAGCAGAAGTGGAGGGCTCAGGCCCCAGAAAGTACCGGTGAGAGAACGGAGGAGAGGAAGACAACGAGAAACCTTACGTGTGGCTTCCAAGTAAGATGCCTATCAAAGACAATGCCAAGATAGGTCATGGAGTTGGCAAAGGATATCGGGGCGTTGTCGACCTGGGCATCAAAATCCCGCCTATGTATGTGGCAACAGGTTTTGTGCAGCAGTGACTTGATGAAGACGGGCAACAAGGATGCGTTCAAAGGTTTTTACTGAAAACACTAGTGAGGCTGATAGGGCGATAAGAATTAACATCAGAGGCAGGTTTACCCGGTTTCAGAAAAAGCAGAATAGTGGATAACTTCCAGGAACCACGGACAAATCCTGAGAAAAGAAGATAGGTGTAGAACAATGCAAGAAGTCGAAGGAATTGCATAGGGGCATGTCGGAGTTGGCAGTAAGTGATGCCATCAAGACCAGGGGCAGAGTTGCATCTGTTCTTCAGCACCCGCCGGATATCAGCTGCAGTAATGGGAGCATGTAAGAAATCATCGTTTGTTTGTTTGTAGTTAAGCACAAAGCTACACAATAGGAGTAAGGTCAACGAGGGAGGCAATGGTTGACTTCACGATCGTTGTAGTGTCACTGTAGTCAAGAATATGTCGTTCCGGTACCTAAAAGTTCTGTTCATGAAAAGTAGCAAAATGGTTGGCCTTGTCCAAAGATGTAGAAGGTGCAGTACCATCAACATGAATGGGATAGAAGGGAGAGCATCATTGAATTGTAAGGAGCTTAAAACTGTTCCAGAATTGCGAGGAAGAAGAGGGATGACTGAGATTGTTACAGGCCTGATGCCACTGCTGACGTCGGACTGCCCTAACAAAGTTACGGGCAGTACGTTGAAGACCTTTGAATCGTTGCAGCAACAAAGGATCATGAGATCGACGGTATTCACGCAAGAAAGTGAAAGAGGGGTGTAACAGATCTACAGAGATAAGCTGGGCCTATATCATAGTGAGAAGTATCAAATATACTGTTGGTGTGAACGTGCTTTGTTGTCACTATGAGAAAAACCTATCCACTGGATAGGTGAAGTGAAGAAAAAGTGTCATTGTCCACTATTTAGTTCTACGCATTGTATTGCCGCACGATATATTAAATAAACTTAGTTTTCCTAAAATTGAGGAAAGTTAGGACATGACACAAGGTGTTTCAAAACCACTGCATATTTCACAGCCTGTTTGTTTGTTTGTAGTTAAGCACAAAGCTATACAATGGGATATCTGTGCTGTACCCACCACAGGAATCGAAACCCGATTTTTGCCGTTATAAGTCCTCAGGCTTACCGCTGAGCAACTAGGGGGCTTCACGGGGTAGCTAAATCGCCTTTTTTTGTGAACTGACTTTGGTTTATCTTCTCTTTGTATAATTCGAAGTTAGTGACCTGAATAAAATTCATGTAAGTGTGCAAGATATTACGAGGATCAGTGAACACCAATTACAAAATACAATGCATTCAGTAGCTTCATTTAAGATTCATGTGTAAATTGAGAACAACAGAAATCATCATGAACTTCTTCTATATCTAAATTTTCCTGAATAAATTTCTTATTCCAAATGTGCCTCTGATATAGTGTATTTTCATTGCGACAAATATTTTAAATACATAATCATTTTGAATATGTACTATATTTTTTATAATCTTTCTATAGTTTAAACTCGCTTTAAGTTTAGCTAATATAAATTTTGGTAATAACAATATGACATTTAGGAAATAACATTATTTCTTGCGTTTTTTGATATTTGAAAACTTACCATTAAGAAACTTTAGTGAAAACACATCACACATCCTATAAGGATTTCAGCAAATCCTACTGTAAAACCATTCTAAGAAGACAAGCGTTTTCAAATTACATTTAATTATTGTAGGTGAAGCCTTTGACGAAATATTTGGTGACGTGTGTCTACTATCATCAAGACAAAAGCGATATCCTTATAAGCATTGTAGGCGAAAATTTGTTCCAAAAATAAATGACTTCTTAGCCGCGAAAGTACAAACAAAATGCACCCAAGAGAAAATTTTTAAATGCCCGTAAAGGTAACATTTTTTAAAATATGTTTTAACTCCAAACACCCTTATACTTTTGATAATGTCACATTGTACAAAAATAAGTACAATTGAAACCTCCAAAACAATTAGACAATTTATTTAGTGAGAGATTAAATATGTTGGTTAGCTTATAAAATAAATAAAACATACTCATAGTTTCAATACACAAGAACTTTTAATACCGAATACTATATAATAGTACTATAAAAATATCATTGAAGTTACAAATGCTTAATACTTTGCAAATCACTGAACGTGAGCAAGCTTAGAATTTCACCATCAATTAATAGATGGTATTTTAAACGTAAATGGCATCTTGTACGATATGTGGCCTAAACAGCTAGGTCAGAGATCCGAAGGTTCAGGCGCAGTAATCTCTAATATATGAATACTGAGCTGTCGTGAACGTGACTAACCTTAAGCGAATGGCTGAATTGACTCTCATACTTATAGCTATACCTCCCCGACAACTGAACGTGCGGAACGTGTTTAGCGATATATCGTGCTCAAAAGATGGATTTTTAGATCAGCACTCCGACACGCCCAGAATTAGGTCATTCCTGGCTCACGCCATGAGGTAAAATATTGCCAAACAATTACAGTATCATTCGTGATTTATTCTAAAACTTATTTGTAAAATATTTTTAAGGACGTGAGTTTTTATAGGGTTGTACTACTTCTGTTTTCAGATTTTTGTTTCATATATTCTAATATATTATTGATAGAACTTTAAAAAATGGTCGTTAATTCAACTGGCAGGAAAACTGTCCCACTTTGCTGCTAGTAAAAAATATTTTTTTTTTTACGATTAAGAAGAAAAATTAACAATGCCATTTTATAATTCGCTTAACAAATTTAAGATTCAGTTCACTAATTCAGAGCCGATAGGTTTATAACAGTTATGAAACCCCAGCAAAGAATCCGAGAGTTCAAGGTTCGCGTCCCGTTGCCGCAAAAAAAAAACAAAAAAAACACTCCTCACAATAGAGCCATGAGTGCGCTATAAAACTGACGGACAAATTCCACCAAGTTGCCCGAGGACTAGCCACCTTCCTTTTATTCCATTAGTTAAGGATTAAGGATGGCTATATGCAGATAATCCTTGTGTGGCTTCATGAGAAAATTCTGAAAAACAAACATTATTTCGTTTCGTGAACTGCTTTTTCATGCGAGATTATGAAAGGTGCATACACTCTGCCACATTTTCCATTAAAATTGCACTATTTGATAACCTAATTAATTGTTTGTTTAAAGAACTTCTCTATCTGCGCTATGCCCACCGATGGGTTAAAATCCTGAATTTTAGCGTTATTAACTTTTATACTTGATCAATGGGCGGGGAGAGGACAATAAATAATTAAACTGACCCTTGAAAACAAATGAATGATATATTGAACCGAAATAATACATTCAATTATTATCCATACAACACTTGTTACTTTACAAAATTTCTGAGTATAAATATATCATGTATTTGGAAATTTTGATAAAGAGGTTAGAACAAAATGACATTTATATCCCAGATAATTATAAAACTTCTTTTATAAGTATCTAGAATATAAAGGTTGTTGTTTTAGCTTTTTTATCAAAATGTGCAAATCCCTTCAGTATCCACTATACATTTTGAAAGAATGTATTTGGAAAATAATTTTATGACAAAAAATTCTAACCATATACAATTTCCTGTAAATATAAGTTGATAGCAAAAAGCCAAATGTAAATTCTAGAGGTATTTAGAAAAGTAAATAATGAAGAATGTTACCTTATTGCAGTCTGATGCAGGATACAGAAGAAGAATCACTCTACAAGAACCAACTGTATATGTTAATGCAGTATCGTATCGCCATGAATAGTACGTTTAACACTCCTAAATAATTCTTAACGATTCAACAGTACAACGAGGATATGTGTAAACTTATGACAGAACGATATATCAAAGCTATTCTACAGGAAATATATATTTATGAAAATATTCTGAAACAATATGGAGCCAAAAACAATATTTGATAAAAAAAAAACTTTATGAAATCGAAAGAATTCATGTATCGGAGACTTTAGAATAGCAAATAGTTCCGAAACTTCATTCCAACCCAATAGGAGAAACGCTCTCACTCCCTTGTGGCTATGGGAAATAATTCCTTGAGCAAAAAAGCCACAGCAATGAAGCTGGATATATCTGCTGTACAGTCACTAAGATAACAAAGAAAGATTAGAAGCTGGCGAGGGATCACAGTCCAAAGGTTCTCAAATTAACAGAAACCTCAAAATCAACTTCTAATCACCTAAAGTGAAACTACAGACTTCACTGTCCGATCTTTGCTACAAATATTGTCAACAACCAATTTTGCATAACTTTTCATACACTGGAAACAAGTAATCCTATCTAAACAAAATAACGAATGATGCTACATCAAGATATTTGAAACTGAGGTATGAAAAGTAAACTGTAGATCATAATGTGTATTGTAGAAGTTTAACAATTATCAGTAATTGTATTTCAAATTAAAAAAATATCGATATATGACATTGTGTAATGATAACATATTATGAAGTCTTATCCATCTAATAATATACAGGTTGATCCAAAATTATCATTCCTATCATAAAATTTAATAATTAAATATCTAAAGGAATACAACCATGCAGTGTTCAGCATTTGTAGCCTAACTCAAACAGTTTTTATGGACATGTCAGTAGACTTGTACGTGTGCATCATTAGTGGCTCTTGGCGCTGATATTCTATTTCAGTCCACGTTCGCTGTAATATATCCACAGTTACAGTGGAGATGGCGTCTATTATCCTTGTCTTTAGCTTCGTGATGTTTACTGTAGGCATGCGATACACGATATTCTTAATATACACCCAAAGAAAGAAGTCTAGTGTAGTGATGTCTGGTGAACGAATAGGACATCTCCCACCCAGACCAATTCATGACCTCGAAAATGTCTGATCTAGAAAGCGTCTCACCAACAAACTCCAGTAAATGTCTGATCTAGGAAGCGTCTGACCAGCAAACTCCAGTGAGGTGGGGCACCATCCTGGAGAAAGACTATCCATAGTTGCATTTCCTCCAGTTGTGTAACCACAAATTGTTCCAGCATGTCAAGGTATACGCTCCCGGTAACAGCGAAAAAGAAAGAACCAGTAATCTTATCACACATTCAATTTTGGGCTATCACGCACGATTTCAACGATGTCAAGTGGTTTTTTTGATGCCCCAAACGATGACATTATGAACAATCACTTTACCTGAGGTAAATAATGTAGCCTCATCGTTAAACGGTACATGAGCTAGAAATGTGTTGCCCTCATCTATGCGGTCATCTGTGCTTGTACAAACTGAAGTTTGCGGGCATGCGGATGAAGTCATATGCGAATAATATGTAGCAGGGATGTTTTTGGCAAGTTAATTTCTCGTGACACACGTCGAAGCGATTTTAATGGGCTAGCTACGCTGAAACGATTCGCATACTTGTTCGATATTCATCACTGATAGAGGGCCTTCCACGTACCGGTCGCTGTAACACACTGTTTGTCTCGAAAAGCTTCTTCATCCACTCCCGTATAGTTGTTTTCCATGATATGTTCTTTCCTCTATTGGCGTCTGTTAATTACACTTCGCCACAGTCACTTACTTTATCTCTGCAAGCCAAACGATGCATTAAGCCTTTTCTTGCACGATTTCCATTTTACAGGTTGACACTACTCACTGAAGTGACAAAAACAAACAAAACATGACAATGGAAATTGTTTGTATTGAGCTAAAAGATTTTGAAAATTGCATGATTGTATTTCCTTAGTTATTTAATTATTAAATTTCAAAATTAAAAAGATGATTTTGGACCATCCTGTACTTCCTTTGTCCTCTTTCAAATATTAATCCACAAAAATATTAGGAACTGTCGTTTCGTAATCCGCTAAGTAAATATTCTAATCTTAACTAAACTACTGCAAAATAAAATATCATAAAGGGAGAACTTTTTATGCATAACTTCTTCTTCAACTAATGAAGAAGAAATCTGAAACGAGAATATACTTTGGAAGCAGTATTTATCTACCGAATACATTTAATGGATTAATTCTATTGACAATATATCTACCCCTCTTTTAAATTGGTACCGTCTCTACACCTCCGGGAAATACTTCTAATTAGTCAACCGACAAAATTCTGAAATATCCTGTTTCATTCCTCTATCAGTGCAATGCCCTGTGATCTCGTGGAAGTTAGATTGTTAACATTATCGTTGTTCAAAAATACCCCGAAGGCATTCTTTAT
>NW_013665889.1:10286-20584 GCF_000517525.1 Limulus polyphemus
ATTCCTCTATCTAGTGTCAATGCCCTGTGATCTCGTGGAAGTTAGATTAGTTACATTATACGTTGTTCTAAAATAACCCCGAAGGCATCTTTATAGGATATGAGCAGACACTTTTGAAAATCTCTCAGAGACTAGATTAAGAATGAAGTGTTTAAAACGTATTAGGCCTAATTCTAGCGTCTTATAACAAATGTAATTATAATCATTCTTAACATAACGTAAAATAATGTTTTGGGACACCATGGGACCATCTCGACTGTCCCATCCTCTAAACTAAAACTATTAATAAATAAGTTTAGAAACATATTAAGGCTAGCTCTTATGATTCCTATACTTATCAAGCTTTCTCTTAAACTCACGTACGTTTACTGCTTTCACAACATCCAAACGCAACCCCTTTCAAAGGCCAAATAGCCTGTTAGAAAAATTAAACTGTCTTTGCTGAAGATGATTCCTACCCTGCGAAAATTTATATTTCTGTCCCCTAGTCCTACTATTCTCACTGTTAAGTATGAAAAAATAGGACGCATCAACACTATCAATTCCATTTAGAATCTTAAACACCTCAATCAGATCCTTCTAACTCTTCTTTTTTCAAGAGAAAAAAAAATTGAGACATTTCAACCTCTCCTCGTATGACAACCATTCAGTCCCAGGCACCATTCTAGTAACTCTCCTGTGAACCCTTTCCAACAATTCAACGTCCTTCTTATGGTAAGGAGCTCTAGACTTAACACAATATTTCAAAATTGAACTAACCAGTGACCTATACAATGAAATTATAACCTCTTTAGAATTGAATTCAGTATTTCCGTAGATACAACCTAAAATCCTGTTTGCCCTACCACTAGCAACATTCGACTTATAAAAGGAATACATACCATAATAAATGTTATTATATCAAATGGTTTATGTAAATAATGTTTCAGCTACTGCTATGTTTGTTGTATTTGTTACGTATTAGAATTTCTAATAGCCTGAAATTAAGTTAAATGATACTTTAAATTTAGTAGTTAAATTATACTTTGGATTTAGCAGTTAATTAAAAGCCGATATATAATCAGTTTGTGATATTTGCCAACAAGATGGATACACACAGTTTTCTTTTTTAATACAAATAGGTTTTATTATGCAAACAATAATACAATTTACAATAACAGTTATTACAAATAGTTATTGCAAAACAATGACTTATATATGCAAAAGTGTTACAAATTTACAAGCAATATAAAGTCTTCTTTCTAGTCTGGAACTTCTTTGTCTTATCGAGGGTTCAGGATGATCGAGTTAATTTCGAGTTGATGTAGGTACAATTCACTTAATAGGGAGCTAGCTAGCCATGTAGTTCTCACTGATTACACGCCGATATTTTTCCTACCGGTGACGTTATGTAATTATTTCGTAAAAATACTAATGTCCGATGTGAATCACTAAAGTTAAATTGTTTGTAATGTTCGAAATTTATAAATGTTCCTGGTCAAATATCTCAAGTTTTCCGATTAATAAGCGTTATAGCAATTATAGTTATAGCTTTCGAAGTATATAGCCCACCAACTATAGTAAACCAATAATAGATACTATTTTTTGGTTGGCGTCGCGTTGGTTATATTTATAGGCGTGTCGAAAGTTTCTAGAAAATTCAGATTACGTAACAATACAAAGCTGCATTAATCGTTTACGTACATACATATATTATTGATTCTTACACTCGAGAATCTTCTACAACTTTAGAAAATAGGCAGGAGTTTCGCAATACATATTTAACACTATAAGCTATTTCCAATTATAAACTTAATCTAAACAAACGTTGATTTTAAAATAACTATAATAAAAAACCGTCACATATCCCAACCGGTATGAAGAGCTCTGTTTTGAGCAAAACGCGTCGTCGGCAAGGGATATGACAAATATAGCATGATTGGAATACTATTCTTATACACTCTTTTTACTTCTTGACTATACCTAAAGGACTAAATTAAGAATGAAGTGTTTAAAAGTGTATCAGGCCTAATTATAAAAAGTTTTATGACAAGTGTAATTGTAATCATTCTTCGTCGACTTCTAAAAGATGCACATACCATGATAATTCTCAGGTTTCTTGTTCAAAGTTTGTCTATCACAATACTTTTATAGTAATAGCGGACATTCTCCTACAAAAAACAAAGTCTGGTATGTTTTAGCCGAGTCCAAAACGGCGTAAATGTATTGTAGAGAAGTAAATTCACCTTCTTGGAATCGCAGTAAGATCTTTCCGCGCATTCACATTGATGCCTCCCTAGAAAACGATAGAACCTCCATCAGAACAAGCCTTTTCATCGATTTTACTCTTAGTATATTGTCCACACATGTTTATCCAGTCACAAATCCCATTGATCACTGGTAAAAATACAAGATGTTTCTCAGCTGTTAAAAAAAGGAAAACAATAAGTTGCGTTACTGCCCATTTTGGAAATTTTGACAAAACTCTAAATAAAATTTGCATTGATGGGTGGCAAAATGTGATAAAAGAAATAAGCTTTCTTGACCTCAACCGTAACTGCTTTAGGGTTTTGTTGTTAAATCACTCCAGTTACCCTAAAGCTCATACAGAGTCCATCAGAAGTAGACTAGCAATTCCTAACGGCCATATTAAACAGGTGTAGGTCATTATATGGTGAAATTGATCTTCCTGGCCTTATCCATACTGTCTATATTATATGAATCATCCCACTATATATATATATCAAAATGAGCGTTCACTTGTCTCCGTAACTTTCCAGTTTCTATATATATATAGTTTCATCTACTGATTTCACCCAATTATACAGAAAACAAAGTTAAGGCGATCGGCAAACCAACAAATCCCCACATCTGAAAACAATATAGAGATATTGTCTTTCTGAAGCTGTTAGAAGTATAATATACGCTGAAACCACAGTGTTTTCTCATGACAAGACAAGCGAGACGTGCACATGATTAATGACATTTGTTTTTGAACTTGCGTTCAATTTCAGTATTCCAAAGTGTATTGAATGTTTAATCCATTAATGTTTTGTTGTAGTGTTTGCGTTTTTGCCGACAACTGTGTCTCTAGAACAGTTCCTCTATGCTACAGCATAGTAATCTAACAATATGTTACTTTATGATGTCCAGTAAAGTATTTTCTTGCTGCATTATTTTCATTCTCATGTGGAGTGAATGAAGAACAACAAAATATCACGGTTCGTGAAACGTTTCTAAAATTTGGATATCCATTAAAAATATTTGAGTTTATACTAAACACTTTTCACTTAGGGCTCACATATTTCATTTGTTGTATGTGCTAACTTAAAATTAAAAGAAAAAAAATAGAGAATATCTGTTAAAAATGTAAAATTAATCATATTTATTTAAATGAATTATTTGTCAATTATGAGTAACAGGCTGAGGTACCCGTCCTTTGTCCAGGTTATGAACTTAACAAAAAATGTGGGGTGGATGCTATGATAAATAACGCAAAAATCCTAGCTTTCACACGATTTATTTATAATATAACATATTATTATAGTATTCATTATTACTTCACCAAAAATTTTGTAAAAGCTTCAAAACTCACCATGTGTGTATTTAAAACATGGTATACACTGTGTGATGATCAGGGTGACTTTGTACGAAGAGGTAGTGGTCAAAATAGTGGCAGTAGGGGTACTTTTTGTTGCCCGCTTTCAACACCCACCTCCTAATGTCCTTCCCCATTGTTTCACGTGATTAATTAATTGACGGTCATTAGCAGCAGAAGTGGGATGAAGTTGTAAGATTGCGGGTCAAAGTAGGAAGTGGGTATAACTCAAGAAACGGCTCGTGGTATCAGCCTTATGGTGGCTGTTGGAGTAGAAACTTCAGATGAGTTATTATTATTATTGCAATAGTGGCAAACTTTCTGAGATATATAAGACGTTTGTGTGCCCTCCCCATCACTGTGTGTATGTTATACACAATTTAATAGGTGTGAGTATGTTCTTGTAGCAAAGCCACATAGAGCTATTTGCTGTGTCCACCGAGGGGAACCCAACCCCTGATTTTAGCGTTGTAAATCCAATGCCTTACCGCTGTTCCATAGGGGGCGGAAAATTTAATATATATATTTTTTTTGTTTGGTGTAAGAACATGGCATTATGTATAGATTTAGTTACTGTTAACGTACTCAAAGATAATAAATGCTTAATAACATCAATAATGTGGTGGAGGACTTGTGAAACCACCATTAACATGCCCCTTGTTCCAAACTATCATCACACAAATTTTTTTAGATAAGGGACAAACAGACAGACAATACAAAGATTTTTTTGTTTTATATATAGATAGATCAAAACGCATATCCATAAATGGCAGTATCCCGGTTTTTTTTGTTTTTTGTTGTTGTTTTTAGTGTAAAGCTATACAAGAGCTACTTGCCCTTTTTGCACACGGGGAATCAAATCCTGGATTTTAGCATAACAAGTTCGTAAACTTACCGCTGAGTAGAAAGTTTGAGGTCATATATATAATCATGGTTTCGGTTCCCAGTGATGAACTCAGATCAGATAACCCATTGTGTAGCTTTGGGCTTCAAATAAACATGCAATGAATGGAATAATCTCAGTAAAAACAATTGTAAAACATACATTTTTTATTACTGAGTTGCTCGTGCAACAATGGTTATTGTGTTTGGCTGTGAATCCGCAGGACCATGGTTCGCGTCCTGTCACCGTAAAATCGCAATTTGCACTTTGAGACTGTGGAAACGTTATAAGAAGGACTGTAAAATCCTACTATTAAATTAGAGTTGCCCAAAAGTTGTCGAGGCGCTGTAGACTAGCTGCCTTTCCTCTAATCTATTAGATCATTCAAAAGTACAAACGGCTAGCGCTTATAATCCTTGTATTACTTGGAGCGAGTATCCAAAACAAACAAACAAAATATTTTTGTACTGATTCGGCGTAATAAAGTGAAACAAATTCGACACAAAACAACGAAATTCAACTCGGTTATTGCCAAATTGTGCTAAAAACGTATATTTGTTTTAACTTCATCTAATATATCAAGCAATTAGCAAATGTTTTCATAACCATTCTCTATTTTCATTTTTAAGCTTGACGTGTGAAACATTAAAAGAGCTTACGCCAGTTCATAAGAAGTGCATGTGCTAAGATATATAATGCTAAAGGTGTTGGTAATAAGTGTTGGCCCTGTGGTAGAGCTCTGGATATTTGATTGGCGACACTCATTAAAATCTGTCCGATATCACAAAATATTATCTGCACTTTAAGCGGTGGTGCTTTATAAGAGTGACAGTCAATCCCTCAATATGGATGGTGGGTTGTAGGATGCTGCTTTTCCTCTCGCCAGTAGTTTAAAATTAGAGACGGCATCAGATAACCTTATCTATAAAATAAAAATACAAGCAATACAAATCAAAAACATAATTATCGTGAATTACCAATTCCAAACCAGTTAATTATACTAGTGTTTTAGCTATATTTCTTTCATACATATTTCATTGTTTGTTCTTTAATTGTAGTTTAAGTATAACTTACTCTTGAGCAGTGTTTCAGTAAAACAAAATGTGCAAATATTATAAATATATGCAGAGAAACTTGTAATGACTAATTTGATTATTAAACTTTTGCACCATGGTGTTATTCATTGTATATTCTAACCGTATTACTTAATTATTAAATAATTTTTATTTAGTAACGGGAGATGCATACCTTATAATTAAGGCATTTTGTTAACATGGGTTTTACATAGGTCTCTTTCAAAACGTTTTAATACACTTCTGAACTTAACGAATTTGTAATTTCCTGAATGTATATAAACTTTGCGTGACGAAAACCTTACAAAACTGTTAATGGTGTTAACCATGCTTGAACATTAGAGCGAAATTTACAAGTAAACTTTCAGACGTTGGGTTCGTTTACATTTCCGATGCTATAGCAACAGTGACAAAACAGTAGACGTCTATCAACTCTTCGCGTGTCCTATACATACATTACTGGCTGCAAGCATGCTTTAAAATGTGTGAGGTGAAGATAATTCATAAAATTTCTCATTTACATAAAACAGCAATGTACTACAAGTAAATTTAGTCATATAGCAAGGCTACAATGGTATAATAAAGGCTGCAAATGTAATCTCAAGAAATGTCTGTGAGCGTGTATGGTGTGTGTGTGTGTGTGAAAACAAACAACTTACTTTTCAAGAGGTACTTGCTTAATTATCAAACATATTTAAAATTTTGATATGGTTACTTGTGATTTATTTGGCTACAACCTTTTATCTAACAGTGAAATATGATCACGTACGTATTTGGGTACAAAGTTTCGTGACTAACAGCGAGCATGATCACGTACGAATGTTTTACGTGATCATGTTTTACTGTCAGAGACGAAACCTTATACTCGAATAAATCTGTTATCCCACAAATATTGACGGCGTCTTAGCATCTCGAGTTGTTGTGAAGAGTTAGCTAAATCAATTTCACAGAAAGTTAGTAGGGAACCTCGGTTATAAGTGGATAAGGATCGAACGAAAGGTTCGAGTTTGACAGGACTTTAATTTTTTTACTGAAATTGACGCTAAGCGAAAATGACGTATATTGCAACGCATTTGCACGAGTACCTTTGCTGATCGCTTGCATTCTGTTAGCTTCCATGATGAATGATGCAGACGCCTTCAGTTCCATCATTCCCGTGAAGCCAAAGAAATAAATACATCTATCGAGGCGGGTATATATATATATATATATATATATACAACTGTGTCGGGCGAGAAGTTTTACGCCTTTATTTAATTTTTCAGATTTGTGTTTATGGTTATATTAACTCTTGATATTTATGTAGTACGGTGTATATCTTGAGTACAGTAATTTGTGTATATTTAGATTGAGTCCTTATGTATTCACGAACGAAAAGTGGGAAAGCACTGGAAAAAATCATCACTCTTCATAATATTTTGTCTCGTGCTTTCTTTATCATAAATCTTTCTTACATGTTTCCTATCCAGAAGCTTTTAGTTTGATAACCTGGCTTACAAAAGAACAGATATACCGATTCACAATTTGGCATACGAGACTATCGATCATTTTGCGTGTACATTCGTAGTTCATACTCAAATTATGTTTCACACTGTTGTAGGTATAAACTTGCAATATCTGTGAATGACTGTGTTCTATTCGGAAACATAATATTCAGAGGGAATGTGAAGTATGTAAAAATAAAAATAAAATACTTCGTAGTAAAGACAACTGTTTATAAATATCAGTATGTATTTTCAGGTGTTTCGCAGTGATAAAGTGGCGATATAATTTTTCGTTTTCTTACTGTTGAATAATTAAATCGACATATGCACTAAGCCCTTGAAGAATTAAGTGTAACGTGCAGTTATAATAAATATCATATCATACATAGCACAAGTCCATCTAATGAGTTGTGTTGTCTTAGAGCAGGCTACACAATGGGCTATCCGCGCTCTGTCCATCGCAGGGAATCGAATCCTATATTTTATTGTATTAAATCTATAACCTTACTGTTGACCGCCCGGGAAACTCACGTGATGAAATATGCACAATCACTTCATTATTTCAGTGCCTGTGCTGTCCGATACCCGATAATTGAGGACTTATTTCAATTAATTTACATAATGATGAGCATGTTGAGGGTTAGATAGTTGTGTTCTGAGAGCTTCAACAGACTTGTTCATTGAATTACATGATTTTGTTAGATGGAACGTTTTTGCCTCAAATTGATACAATTTCACTAAGTATAAGTCACACATACACATCTAAAATGGTGAAATATTCTGTTTATTCTGTTAATTATTTAGAGATAAATTTTAAAACATTGTAGAATAATAAAAAAAAACGTCTGTGACATAAAAACATGCATTTAAAATAATTTCCAATGTTGTGTTTGGATGTTGTAGAATAATTTGGTGACAGTAGGATTTAGAGAGAAAACTGAGCTTTTTCATGTGAAGGATACAGGAGCTATTGATGATTTTTGGGAGATTGGAAGCTGTAATAATGGGGCTAGTGGTGATAGTTTAATTATAAAGTGCAGACTGGTAAAGAACATATTTCACCCTTTGGCTTGTGTAGATAATGAACTTCGGGAGTAAAGGATAACAAAAGTGACAGATAAAGATTGGTATGCAAAACATGTTTTCTCCTCCGTGTGTGTGTGTGTTTGCCAGCAGGATTTCTCGAAAACGGCTGAATGGATTTGGGCAAAAGCTGATATACATTTGTATTATGACCCAACTTAGTGATTAGTTTTTGTAGGGTCAAGGTCAAAGGTAAATGTCACTAAAATAACAAAAATCCCTATCTGTTAACATGAGGTCCGATTTTTCATATTTTGTGCTCTATAACTTAGTCAAAAATGATCAAAATTTAATGAAACTTAGTAGATATATGTAGAATATTGTTCCTTGTTGTCCTGCCAAAAATAGTTTGTGTGCGTGATGACAATGGACATGCGGACATATTGTCGTATTTTTCGAGAGCCGAATATGATCGACGCTGCGTGACAGAGGTATGGGCTTTACTGAGTGCCCCTCTAGTTGCTATAGGAGATTCTTTAGTATGGCGCTTGGATAAGATGATCCGTGGGGGAAATAAAGAGAAAAGAGTTAGATAATGCTATCCAGAGGCAGGAGTAATGGATATAGCTAATAGAACAAGTGATGTAGTAAAGGGTGCTTGTAGAGATATAGCTTTTGTAGTGCATATAGGAGCTAATGATGTAGAAAATGGTAGATCAGAGGAGCTAATTGTTACGTACAAGGAATTTATAAAGGCATTAAAAAGGGGCCATAATAACTTGATTATTTCAGGAATACTGCCAAAACTTAACTATGGTGATGTAACTAGGGCTGGATACTAGGCTTAGTATAATAAATATATAAGGAAGAACAGATTGGTTGGTTGTATATATGGAAACAGTTCAATGAGAAAAAGGAGCTTTTTGGAATAGATGGTTTACATTTAAATACAGTAGGAGATGGCTTGTATACAAGGGCTATTAACTCAACTGTAAGGGAATATTTAAACTGGGAACAGACAGTGGAGAGAGCCGGAATAATGAAGAAAAATAATATATAGAGAGGATTATAGTGTGATAACAAGATACAAATGTAGTTTTAATCATGTGATTGTTGATTGTGTTGAGCCTTTACCAAAAACTCGATCAAGGAATCAGTATTTGTTGACTATCATATGTGCATCCACTCGATTCCCTGAAGCTATCCATTTGAGAAACATTTCAGCCCAAAACATTTCTAAGGCTTTAATTAATTTCTTTACTTACATTGGCTTGCCAAAAAAAAATTCAGTCTCATCAGGGATCACATTTTATGTCAGGATTGTTTCAACAAGTTCTTTATCAGCTCGGTGCTAAACAGATCAAATCTAGTGCGTATCATCCAGAATTGCAAGGTGCTCTTGAGAGATTCCATTCTACCTTGAAAAATATGATGCGGACTTACTGTCTCGATAACGATTGGGATTGGGATGAAGGAGTTAGCTTATTATTATTTACTGTTCGTGAGTCAGTTCAGGAGTCGTTAGGATTTAGCCCTTTTGAGTTGGTGTTTTGCCATCCAGTGCGTGTTCCTTTGAAGTTGCTGAAGGAACAATGATTGGAGGACGACGTTTCCAAGTTTCTGCCCAGACTCTTACATGCTTGTGAATTGGCTCGAAAATTTGAAGTCATCCTAAGTTAAAATGTAAAACGTTTATAACCACAAGGCTGAAGAGCGTAAGTTCCGTCCTGGTGACATGATCTTAATATTGTTACCTATTATGGGACATCCACTCAAAAAAAAAAGAAATAACAACAAAAAAAAAGAGAAAGAAAGAAAGAAAAGAAAAATAACAAATACGAGAGTATGATTTGAAGATAATCCATGTCAAAGGGATTGATAGCATTTGTGTTGATATACTTTCACGCACTATGTAGTTTTATGATCATAGGTTATACTTATTTATCGTGTTGTATAATATCATGATTATTAAAGTTGTATAATTCTTTGAATATTGTATTATATTTAATGTATTGTTGTCTGTGTATATATATATATAATATCTTAGTTAAAAATTGGCGTTAGACAATTTTAATTCTTTATAAATATAACAAAAGTGACGCGCCAAAAAACAGTATCTATTATTGTTGTGCTATAGTTGGTATGCTATAAACCTCAGAAGCTATAATTGGGATTAACGCTTATTAATCGGAAAACTTCAGATATTTGACCAGGAACACTTATAAATTTCGAACATTACAAATCATTCAACTTCAGTG
>NW_013665889.1:21329-34602 GCF_000517525.1 Limulus polyphemus
ACTTTACAAAACACAGATATGTTTTGATGTTTTCTTTGCTCTTCAATGCCATAGGTAGACATAACGAAATTTAATACACAGTTAAATAATAGCACAGTAGCCCTAGACGATCATTATAGTATACGGGGTACATGCTGACTGTATGAAGGATATTTTATAATTATTTATTTCCATACTGCAGGAAATTGATAGCTTCTCATAGCAGAGTACAGATAGCCAATTGTGTAGCTTTGTGCTTAATTCCAAACAAACAAACAAAACCAAATAGTTCACGTGATACTGTGGCTGAATAACAAGATATTTTAAGACTCTTGAATGAATGAACATATTTAAGAAAAGAAACAAGCTTTAGAATTAATATTTTAAAGAAATTATCCATAATAGTTAACTTAAGACTGTAAAGAGCAAACGATAGTATTTAATACAAAAAATCTTCGTTTTATATTGCCCAGAAGTTTTAGTCGCTGTAATTTCAGCTTTTGTCTTCAGTTGTTTGAGTTTAACAACTGCTGTTATGATTGTAACCTTACTAATGAAACAAAACAAAGTAAAAGCAAACACCAGTTCGTATGTGTTAATATTATATAATATACGTATTATCTTCTTTATAAACCTAAATCAAGGTCCGAGGTCCACAAATAAAATTATACTTTCAAACTATTGAAACGCACTAATTAGAACGTTAGTTTAAAATTCGGATCTAAGTTAATATGTAGATTTTAATGAATTGCAGAAGTGTCAGCATTTTCATTTTCTTCAAATCAAATGACTGTTTGTAAACTGTGAACATATTGTTGCGATCCCGTATATCGTACTGTATAATACAGTAGAAACAAAAAATGACGCCCCCAGTGACACAGCGGTAAGTCTGCGGACTTACACCGCTAGAAACCCGTGGTGGGCAGAGCACAGATAGCCAATTGTGTAGCTTTCTGCTTAATTCCAAATAAAAAACAAAAAATGACAACTCTGCCAATTTTGTAGTTTTCGAAAGATATTATAAAAAAAACCCATCAAATATTACTTCATACAATAAATTACAAAAAATACAATACAAAAGAAATCACTCTTTTTTGGTAGATCTACGTAGGAACTGTTTCTCCAATTCAAACACATAGAATGTTGAAATTCAGCTTCAGATTATAAATTCAAAGTTCTAATAATTCACAACTAAATGTACGGTTACAAAAGTTTTCACTGTTCAAATGTCCACTGCACCAAACTTGTTGATATTTTCAAAAAGTTCTCAAAGCAACAAGGCTTACAAAAGTTATTAAAAGTTAAGACTAATTCTTAGACTTGCAAACTCTTTAGAGTCGAAACAAATAAGCTAAAGTTAGCTTATAACAAGAACCTACGATTAATATCTAGGTTCACAAAATCTTCTGAGTCGATACAGAAACGTCTGTCTCAAATGGCCACTCGAACTAAACTAATCCCAAATACTAAAACTTTTAAAAAACTTCTTTCTAACGGAAAGGTGAAGCTGTGTTAGTACTTGCTTCTATACCATCTCATGTATTACTGACTAGGAAATATGCACAACAGTTTCCCAAACTTTGTTCTATTCACTTTAATATACTCAGCTTAAAGTAAGATATTTACTTGAAGTCAATTTCTTTATATTGTTACGATGCTGTATTTTTGTAATCTTTTAGTGAAGCTTTGTTGTGAAGCGCTGTAGACATATCGCCTGATTAATGATGTGCACTTAACTAACGTTTTTTTTTTAAATCACGTGATATATATTATGCACGTGCTGTATAACAGTTATTTGGCATTTATATAAAAGGTCTCAAGAGTTCATATTTAACAAGGCGTTCATAAGTCAGTTAATCTTTCTAAGTCTTTTGTCCGCTTGACAGCAGAGTTTATAAAACGTGAATACTCTTTATTTTAAAGACTTATTTTGGTAGTAGAAACTTTTATTTCTTTGTTGAATTTCGCGAAAGCTACTCAAGGGCTATTTGCCCTAACCGTATCTAAAAAAAGAACTACACTAATCGAATAGTGTGATTTGAACATCAATCTTACAACGCACACACAATCCCAGAATGCGAAGTGTGATTTTTTTCGCGGTAAAAGGGCACGAATCACGAAGCAGTGTAAGATTAGAGGTAAGGCAGCTAGTCATCACCACCCACCGCCAACTCTTGGGCTACTCTTTTATCAACGAGTAGTGGGATTGACCGTCACGTTTAACGCCCACACGGCTAAAAGGGCGAGCATGTTTGGTGTGACAGGGATTCGAACCCACGACCCTCAAATTGCGAGCCATCAGAAGACTGGGCTATTGTTTATCAAATCGTTGTTCCCAAAGCATATCATTCTGAAATATTGAAAGTTGTGCATGAACTTACCATGGGAGGTCATTTAGGTGTCAACAAGACATATGACAAAATTATGAGACACTTCTTTTGGCCAAAAATTAGGCAAAACGTTTCTTAGTTTTGCAAAAGTTGCCACGGAAAACTTAACCAGAAAATTCCTTTTGCGCCTTTGAAACCAATTCCAGCTTTTGAAGAACGTAAGTTCCATCCTGAGGACATGGTCTTAGTATTGTTGCCCACTATGGGATATCTAATCAAAAAAGAAAAAGAAAGAAAACGAGAAAGAAAGAAAGAAATGAGACAGAAAGAAAGAAATAAAAAAGAAAAACACACACAAAAAACATAAGGCTGTTAAATTGCAGTTTATCACTATGAGAATATGGTTTGAAGATAATTCATGTCATAAGGGTTGATAACATTTGTGCTAGTGCACTCTCACATGCTATGTAATTTAATGATCATAAGGTTATTTGTATTGGTTATGTGCTACACTGTAATTATTATTGAAGTTTTGTAATCGTTTGGATAATATATTATATTGAATGTATTGTTATCATTGTGTAGATATATATATATATAATATCTTAGTTAAAAATTGTCCAAAGCAAATTTTTAATTCTCTAAGGAGAGAGTTGTAACGAATTTGTAATTATATATTCATTTGAATATCCACGTTTGTTTAGATTAAATTTATATTAAGAAACATACATGGCTTATACTGTTAAATAAGTATTACGAAACTCCCGTTGTAGAAGATTCTCGAGAGTAAGAATCAACAATATACGTGTGCACATGAACACTTAAATTGTATTTTTACGTAATCTGAATTTTCTAGAAAACCTTCCCATGGCTATAAATATAACCAACGCGACGCGCCAATCAGAGTATCTATTAATAGTTCGCTATAGTCAGTGTGCTATAAGCTTCAGAAGCTATAACTGTGATTGTTATAACGCTTATCAATCGGAAAACTTCAGATATTTGACCAGGAGCATTTACAAAGTTCGAACATTACAAATCATTTAACTTCGGTGGATTATCATCGGACATTAGTACTTTTACGAAAACATTACCTAACTTCAACGGTTGAAAACTCAGCGTGTGTGGCTGGTGAATAACGAAGGACAAAGCTAACTAGCTTCCCGTTAAGCGAATTGCACCTACGTCAACTCGTAATTAACTCAAAAAATCAAAAATGTTCCAGACTAGAAAGTATACTTTATATTGCTTGTAAGTTTGTGAAACTTTTGTTTATAAATCATTGTTTGTAGTAACTGTTATTGTAAATCGTATTGTTGTTTGTATATTAAAATATATTGTATTAAAAAAGAAAACCGTGTGTATCAATCTTGTTGGCAAATATCATAAATTGGATACATATCGGCATTTCTCTAACTACTAAATATAAATTATCATTTAGCTCAGTTTCAAACTATTGATATTGTAATACGTAACACTTTCTTTAATATATTTTTTATTACAGATACCACAAGAAATATTATAAACTACATGGTTTTTTCAGAAATGTCACCAGAAAGTCCAAGATTACATGTGATACATTTGTTCTTCTGACAGTGATCACTGGATTTAAATGTTAAACATACGAAATGCGACTTAAGCAAACATTCAGGCTTTTCTATCATACGTAAAGGAAAACCCGAGGAGAAATTTTATAAAATCCATTGAAAAGAATATCGTTTTGAGAAAAACCGAAAAAATACAATGATATATATACTGAGTGACTATTCTATTAGTATCACCTCTTTCACATTCACACACATTTGTAAAATACTCCATTTTTTCCCATGTGCCAAATAGACTGTCATGTGATGTGGTGCGCCACGTTACTGCTTGATTTATGTAAATACAGATATGATCATATGACGTTTATTCTACAAGAGAACGGTAAGAGCAACAAAATTTCCAACTTTCAAAGTGTTATGTTAGTGGATGCTCGTCTTGAAGGAGCTCAATATTATATAGCATTTATTTAACTAGTTGCTCAAAATCATTTGTCTCACCAGTGTATCAACAGTGGTAATTGAAAATGAAATACGTCCGCCAATAGGAAGAACTAGTAAACAAACAATAGTGACAAACAAAGGGGAAAAAGAAGAAGACAACTGAGCAGGCTTTTGAAGTAAAATAGAGGTCATTATGTTCCTCACTTGACCAGTTCCTTCAACAGTGGTCAGGAACAGCTGGACAATACAAAGGGCAGTACAAATCTGTCACATTGTAATAGACAACCAAACCAGCATCCACTTATATAAATAGAAAATCTTAGCTTAACAATAAAAAGAATAACGATACTTAAGATAAACAACTTTGTTTGTTTATAATAGAAGGGAACACAGATAAACGTTTCGGAATTCTACAAATTCCATTTTCAGTATCTAACGCAAAATATAAGAATTACATCATTCCTAAGTAAATATCTTAGATACATTGCTGCAATAACGATAATTTAATCAAAACTAAAACATATAGAAAGTGAAGGAGTAACAAATATAAATACTGTACAACTTAAAAGAAGACTGCATGTTATTCAGTGTAGGTGAAAGTTGTTTGATGTGGAGAGTTTCTTTAATTAATAATTCCAGATCAGTGTTGGTCTTGCAAAGGATACTGAAATTTAAAGTTATGTTTATCTCCTGTTTCTTCACTACGTTGGCGTATAGAGGAAACACAGGGGTTACTCAACTTTTTTTGTGTTTTCATGGAAATTCCCGTACGTTCATTGACTGTAGCTAGTAGATGGCATTTGGTTTTGCCAATATAGAAGGCCTTACGGTCTCCACACGTGTAAAGATATACAAGACATGAACAAAGAGAAATCGGGAAAAAGTATTTGGTAAGGAGAAAATCCTGTACTCATGATGCCAGTTTAAAAACAAATCTGAAGTTAACTTGAGAGGTAGTAACAATGATTTACACGTTTGATTTGACTTTTGAAAGTTAAGCTTTCTTCACCAATGTATGAAAGACAAGAGTATATAATAAGTTTGGGTACAGTCAGTAGTCTGGGTGGATTTGTGAGTTTCTTAGTTAGAAAGGCATTCATTATTTTTGTTATAAATGTTGTGAGTAGCCGTTACGTTTTAGAGTATCCTGTATGAGAGAAATTTCTGAATGTAAATTAATGCTACGTGGAACAGAGGTTATAAGCTATATTTAATAAGCACGTTAGAATATTTCTTTTGTACGTGAGTTGGATAAAGCTGTCAAATTGTGTAAGGAGTTCAATGACCTGCCTATGAGATTGTGCTTTAATACTCCACTGTGTTATGTGGAAAAGCATAATAGTGACTTCATCTTCCTGGAACAACAAATAACTTGATTAGAACATCTATCGGCATTTTGTTGGACCCATGCAACACCCTAATGGAAATGTGGCATTCTTAAGAATAGTTGAACTTCAAAATAATACTATTTACGTTATACACACCAACACAGTAGAACTTGACAATAATGCTATTTATTTGACTACCTGTGGATGGCCTAATAATTAGGATAAGACTGTCTTAACTATTTAGGTCTAAACAGACACACACATATCCAGTTAGAGAACAAAACATGACACTTCTCTAATTTTAGCCAATCAAACATAAGATTGCCAAATGGTCACTCTGTTCTTATAGGAAAGCTGGAATATAAATAGGTGAAGGTCAATTGCCACTAATTTTCAGTACAACAATACCGTAAGAATAAAAATATAATGCAATGTCCGTATGGCATGGAGAAACGTTACAATCTCAAAGCATAGGTTTACAGTGATCAAAACTAAATTCATGGAAGTATTACATACATTTTGAATACTATTGAAATAAAGTTATAGAAAGGCTAGCAGTTATGATTTGAATGACTACCACACAGGCTATTCAGACAGTAAAAGGTGTCCCCTCTTAATATTGTACAGGAATCTAATCTCTCTAATCTATTAGTTCAAAATTAGGGACGCTTATGAAACAGAAAACCATTTCTATAGCTTTGTGCGAAAAATTTAAAACCAATAAACATACCAACACAAACAAGTTCAAAGACAAGACGTACAAAAGCCATCAGATTTATACCTGACAAAGAGAAATAAAAAACGCTTTATTTTCATGGATAAAATATGCACTTTCAAAATAAACTGTTAGTAATTTAAGTAAAAGTTATTGTATTAGAATATTTTGTATAGTATATTCTGGACTGAAAGTTGTTCGTAAAAGAGGTTGTTGTTGCTGCGTTGTTTAGCACAAAGTTGTGCAATGGGCTATCTGCCGTCTGTCCACCGCTGACCCGTCGGGGGACCAAAATTACTTAATTAATTTTACACATCTTTTGCAGTACGTTAGATTCTTCTTTGTTTTGCGGGAACTTATTAAATTTTATTTTTGGCGTAAGAGTTTTGAACTCAATCTTATTAAAATTAAATATATTCCTAAACTTGTTTTGAGTTTCAAGATATACATGCTTAAGATCTCTGTGATTTAACTGAACTTAGGCTAGATCTCGATATTCCTCCTTCTTATAATCATCTGAAAATGTTTATTTGATTATTTATTTCAATCATAGTATTTGATGTAAACTGAGTTTTCTAAGGACTTCTCCTGCCATTTGTTTCTTGATTTCGACGCCACGGTTCTTGCTCCTTGCGGAGTCATGGAGTCTCAAACGTCGGCTCGAATGTAAGAAAAAATGGTGTGAGCTATACATAGAAAACACAGTCCTATGTTTATCACACTGCCTAAATCTGCTTAGTAACAGTATTTGAAGTTATTCGCAGTGTTGTTAAAAGCATTTATTTCCAATAAATTTATGATAATCTGTTATCAGTTTTAAATGTATTAAACCAATTGGACCTTTTGTTGTAAATATCAACTATTTACGGATAATTTAAATCTTGATTAACTACCCCTGTAATTGTCGTAATCATATTTGGCTAACTCTTTACATAAACATATTTACTGGTAGTTTACAAGTAGTAGGTGAGGATTTAGCTCTTTTTTTTAAAGAAATTGCAGATTTAGGATTTCTAATAGAACTAAAAAGGCAGAAGTTTTGAAGTGTATTGAAACAATCTATTTGTAATATCATTCTTTTATTAGATATAAATTACGTTACATTTAATATTTTCAGGCTTTGCAATATAGAAATCTTGCAACAAAGATGCCATATAATATTTGAGCTATTGAATTTTTATTTATGATATTTAGAGTTAAAAATATATGTTAAAGTCAAAATCATGTGCTTTGTCATACCAGCCTAGGCTAGATGACATATCACTTGAAATAAATTTTTAAATATTTGTTTTTTCATTTATACACATACGTTTTGTGAAATAGAAATATATTGGCTGAAAACCTTTTTTCAACAGCACGTCAGTATTTCCTGATAGTTCATGCGTAACCTAATGTGACAGCGATTCTTCACAGTTCTATCAGAAACGAATTTAGAATGTCGGTGAAAGAAAACGAGCAGAGTTCTCCGGATTTAAACCGTGAGTGCGAGTTTGGAGAAAAATTATTCCCAACAAAAGCTTTCGATCAGGAGTATGAAACTAAACGACCTTCGGGAGAATTTCCAGAAAACAGTTCACTTATAAAAGAAAATGGCATTGCAGGTGGTGGAGAAGCAAAAGAATCAAACCTGTCTACGCAAGAAAAGGCAGGGGTGCCACTAAATCTACCAAAGGTTAACCTTCCAATACAATTCAAATCCACAAGCTATGAAATATTGTCCGCCACACAGAAATTTAAAGGGCAAGAGAAAAATGCAGCGGAATTTAGCTGCAGTAGAAGATACAGTGCACCACCGAATAATGGTAAACACACGCGAACTTCATCCATTGAAAATAATATAGGTTATGAAACTGAATCAAGCTCATGCAAAAGCCAATCAAATAAAATGCATCCTTTACTTTATGGAAGTGATACTAGTCTTAGTCTCGATACCAGCGGTTTCCAGCGTTGTTTACCACAGTGTATGCGTTATGTCTTCGCTGACCAAGAGGCCGAGCGTTTGTATAGAGAATATTACCAAAATGAAAAGAAGAACGACTTTAAACTGTGTTTAATATTGATGTTCGTTACTGACTTGGTACTTTTGTGTTTGCACAGCTATTCATTTCGCATTAATCATATAGCTCACCTGATTGTGCTTGTACTTGTGGCACTGGTAGATGCAGGTACGTTTCTGATGTGTATCTCTAATGACATGCCCGATTGGATATGGACGATTATTCCTTTTATTGCTTGGTTTCTTCAAATGGCTCAGGTATTGTGTGACATGTGGTTCTACGACATTCCTATTCTTCCTAGTGACTCAGTGCCATGGGTTCTTCTGTATACCTATATAATTTACGTACTTTTTCCCGTGAGAATACGTATTTGCATTACTCTCGGTGTCGTAATGGCTTTCTTTCACGCTCTTCTTGTGATATCTGCACCCGGAAAAACAGAATACCTTGGTAATCAGGTATGTATAAATTGTATATTTCTTTGAAACTTCAGATTTTATCAGATATCTCCTTTAAGTCATACAAAAATTAGTAATGTATATATATCCAATAGCCGTATAAACACAAATTATATCTTGTGTTGATTGTATCATCAACAAGCCGTAAAACCTATTATATTAGTGAATGAAGTTAATAAAACAAATATGCCTTTCTTATAGGCTGATTAAGGAAATTCGCTTAGAATGTTTAATTGTTTTGAAGTTAAGCATAAAGCTACACAATGGGTTATCTGTGCTTTGCCCACCACGGGTATCGGAACCCGGTTTCTAGTGTTGTAAATCCGCAGACATGCCGCTGTGCCTCTGGGAGGCTTCTGCTTGTCATGTAGTTTTGTATTCTTATACAGTTTAATCAATTTGTCATTCTTGGTCTTACATAAAGACGGCTAATTCCAATGCACAGTTTTTTTTTCAGTATGATTAGTTTATTGTATTGTGCGGTGTAATTAATTCTAGTAAAGTATAACGGAAATGAATATTTTAAGGATATTTACAATTTAAACCGTAATTTTCCTAGTTATCTACCAATAAAATCACTACGATAAAAAATGTAAAATAACAATAAATTTCAATTTTTTTTTAAGAAATGAATTTCTACATGGTAATTCCTTAAGGCTCCCTGTAAAAGCATTTACAGTTTGTCTCACGTAGCCACTGGATTCTAAGGAAACATCTATGTTACACGATCACATCAACTAACACCTACCCTAGGAAACAGACAGGTTTAAAAAAATCTGTTTTTCGTTTCTGTGGCATCTAAAGTCTTAATAAAGTCTTAGTAATTTCCAATTGATTTCTGAACACAAGCACACACACGCGTGATCACAGCGTTACAAAACAAACCTTAACAAAATCGTATCATGTATTCTATAAATGATGGTTTTGTTTCGTATAATTGTATATGAAAACAAACACAGAATATCCACAGTGTCGAAATGGTATCGTTTTATTTTATCTTCAGTAAATGCATGCATAGTAGGATGTTTGTATAAATGTTAGCAATCGACGTAATGTAACATGTTATTTGTCGATTCAGTTATTAATTGTGATTCTAATAACTGATTCATAGACGTAGTTTCTATCTATGATTAAATGTTAACTTAAAATACTAATCCTTAAATTATCAACTGTTTTTATATCGTCACTACGGCACGATCCATACATTGTAGCATATAGAGTAATATAATTTCAGAAAAGTTTGTTTGTCTTCTAACTTATCATAAACTTTTGCATTTGGACCTGTCAAATACGGTTTAATCAACTATAAATGTTTCGAGATATGTCAATAAGAAGCTGTTTTTTTTTTAAATACATAGATTTCATAGCTTCAGTGTTGACTAAATATAGATCAGTCAGTGGGAGTGACCATTGCGGGTACTGATGGGATTTCTCCAGTTTCCTCTTTCATTACCTGTGGTATACATACAGTCTATGTACTTGCAATCATTACTGGAGTATTTAGGGCAAAAACAGAAACACTAATTATATTCAATAATTCTACAATTGCATTTCATTTTCGAATCCCATCAATCATTTGAGGGATTTCTTTTCACACATTGTTTATACATACTTTCAAGATAGACACACTTACATTAAGTGAGATGTTTTAAAGTCACATTTTACTTATTGCTTTTAGATAACTAAAAAAATGTATATTTAAATAATCAAGCCCAGTAGACATGAATAATGTTATTCTTATGCACTTTCAATCTATATTGTCCATGGAATATTTCAGAAAAAAACAACTTTCATAAACCTTTCACCGTGCATCGAATAGATGCATCTGCAAATATTGAGTAATATATTGTTGCCTGTTACAATATTTGCTGTAAAGAACTGCCCAAAATAATGTAATAAAATCACTCGTTTTCTAATTGAAAAAAATTGAAAATCCAAACGGTAATTAGTGGGATTATTTGCAATATTCATGATATTTTTGTTTAAATTTTTTTGTGTGACTCGTACGTTATTAGAACCCCTCTAACCAACAAACTCATAAACCCATAATAAATTTAGTGCCTAAATAATTTAGAAATATGTCTTTAGATAGCCAATAGGGTTGGCTTCATCGATAATACTAAAGTTAAGAAATATCAATAAATGAAAACTGAAGTCATAAAAATCTAGTTCATGAACTCAGGCAACGAAGCCATAGTCCAGTAATTGGCATATCTTTAGCTACTAAAAAGCAGACTGAATTTACTTCGAAACAATTGTTCAATGCTTCATTATTATATAGAAAATATCACAGCCAAAAGAACGAACGTTGATAGATCAGTTTCTGTTATAACATTCAATGATCTTTCAAATATGCCATCAGGCATCAGTTTCCATCTCATTAAGTGTTACTTCATTGAAATTAACGTACGTTTAGTATAAACCATTAAATTATTTACGCTGCTAAGATTGTTTGTTTTTTAATTTCGCGCAAAGCTACACGAGGGCTATCTGCGCTCGCCGTCCCTAATTTAGCAGTGTAAGACTAGAGGGAAGGCAGCTAGTCATCACCACCCACCGCCAACTCTTGGGCTACTTTTTTACCAACGAATAGTGGGATTGACCGTCACCTTATAACGCCCCCATGGCTGAAAGGGCGAGCATGTTTGGTGTGACGGGGATTCGAACCCACGACCTTCAAATTGCGAGTCGAGCGCACTAACCACCTGGCCATGCCGGGCCCGCTGCTAAGTGAAATTCAGTACATATATTCATATTTCTAATAAAAATATTTAAACTGTTTTTTATTGGTCAGACAACTATTTAGCTCTTTCCATGTTGGACGTCATAAACTATTAAAGTTTAAGATTAGGTTTTTTCAAACCTAAATATTTCAGTTGTTTTTTAGGATCGAACCCTTCGAGATTATATTTTGTTTAATGCTAATATACATATTGTGAATATTTTAGTGTCCATACCATTGTAAAATACATTTAAACTAAAATTTGTTTAAAAAAATGTTATTTTCAGTTCATACTGCTCAGTTTGCTGTTTAGCTAAAGATATAGACCCACTGAATGAGTAGGTTAAAATAAACTGTAACAACTATAGACAATTAAAAACATCCCGATAATATGATAAAAAAATAAAAACACAAAAATGTTAAATCAACTCCCGTTAATGTGATAATTTTTTGTTTGTCGTGTTAATTATATTCAGTAACGTACGTTACGAATACACTTTTAAGTTAACTTTTGTCAATAAACAAACATAGCCCATGTATAATATTGTGGTACCATAAAGAAAAACAATAGTTGGGGTTGTTATTGATATTAGGATTACTCAACCAAATGGCTTTATGGAACTACAAAAAAGAACTAGCTGTCGAAAGGTGTTCAGTAAATTGTAACTAATGAATGATCTAGTCAATAGCTCAATATCTATTACATATTAGCAGATTTTCTCTGGAAACACGATAATACAAAACTTCATACTGCAAGTCAAGTAATGATTACAACTGAGAAGTTCGTATGGACAATTCTAAGGTCCCCTTACTCTAGGATCCTATGACTTCCATGTTTTTATTGATCATCGAAAAATGTTCTGCGTTTAAAGCACTTACAGACAACTGAAATTCTTAAAGCAACTGTGCGCAATTGCATTAGTAAGGTCATGCTTGCATTTTACCGAATTAGGATGATGACGTAACGATTGAAGAAATGTACTGTACTGAATGTGATAACGTGTAGAAGTGAGGTCTTGGTGCCCACATCTTCGTAACCATTGTTGCACATTTGATGGCTGTAATTTGGTATAGTTGGCCCATATAAAATAAAATCTCGTTTCCTTCCAAGCAACCGTATTATTAGTTCTAGCGATCTGAAGAAAGAAATTCGCATTGAAATAGTTCTCAATACTTTCGACGAAATTTCATTCATATTTAACAAGCAAGTTCAAAAACAAGGATTGCAGTACATCTCTCCTCTGCACTCATTCTATGATTTGTACCCTAGGAAATGAAGGGCGCTTTTGGTGACGTTTTCAAAGCTGTAATTGAGAGTATCCTCTCAGAAAGTTGATTTTTTTGCTTAAAAACCTTGCCAAGTTGTAAATGCCAGTATCTGTATTTGAGAATTTAAGGTAAAGAAAAAAGCATTACGCTAGGTTCTGAGTGCCAAGGCCTCACTTTTCTAAAATTATATCATTCATAATGCCATCTATTTTTAAAAACCTTAAATAATTGGGTAACATATTTACAATACGTAAATTTTTAAGCTTACTTTAGTTATATAAAAGTTAAAAATTTTGTTGATGTATTCAACCTTATTGAGGATGACAGTATTATTTCATTTGTCAAGTCGTCATTATGTTCTTGTTTTTTGTTGTTGATTTTGTAACTCCGACAAATCAGAAACTTTTCCTTAGAAAGAATGTGTTTGTTTTGTTTTTGAATTTCGCGCAAAGCTACACGAGGGCTATCTGCGCTAGCCGTCCCTAATTTA
>NW_013665889.1:34966-40613 GCF_000517525.1 Limulus polyphemus
AAAGTGGGATTGACCGTTCACATTATAACGCCCTCACGGCTGAAATGGCGAGCATGTTTGGTGTGGCAGGGATTCGAACCCGCGACCTTCAGATTGCGAGTCGAGTGCCTTAACCACCTGACCATGCTGGGCAGAAAGAATGTGAGACTCAAATTTAGAATTGTAATCCTAAAGGCATTGTAAAACTATACTAGAAATATGAGTCTGGAAAATACATCTAGACATATTCTAGTTATCATTGTTGGCTTTATATACAACAAGCTGAGGTACCCGTCCTTTACCCAGGTTATGAACTTTAAAAAATCTATGGGTGGATGCTATGATAAATATCACAAAAATCCAAACTTTCACAAAATTCATTTATAACATAACATATTATTACAATATTCATTATTTTTTCACTAAAACTCCTGTATAAACTTTAAGAACTCGATATGTATATACTTAAAACATAGGCGATAGTCAGGGTGACTTTGAAGGAAGAGGTAACGGCCAAAGTAGTGGCGGTAGGGGTGCTTTCTGTTACCCGCTTTCAACACCCAGCTCTTAATATCCTTCCACAGTGTTTCACGTGATTAATTAATAGACGATTATTGGCCGCAGAAGTGTCCTACGGGCCGAAGTTGACAGGTCAAAGTAGGAAGTTGATATAACCCAAAGAACGGCTCTTCATATCAGCCTTATGGTAGCTGTTGGAGTAGAAACTTCAGCTGAGTTTATTTATTATTGCTATAGTGACGGCCATTTTTATTGCATTCCTCCATAGAGTTCTAGCGCACTCTCTGGGATATATAAGACGTTTGTGTACCCTCCACCGACACTGTGTGTATGTTGTGTTATAGAAAATTTAATATGATTTTTTTGGTGTAAGGATGTGGCGCCAACTGTGAATGTAGTTAACGTTAACTTACGTCAAAGATAATAAATGCTCAATAACAGCAATATTGGAGGATGGAGGGGGTTATGAACCCACCATTAACATACCCATTGTTCCAAACTATCATCCCACAAAATTTAGTTAAGATTGGCCCAGCGATCTAGGAATAGTTAGATAATGGACATACAAACAAACAGACACATAAAGTTTTGTGTTTTTCAAGTAAGACCTCAAATGGTACGAGAAAATCAAACCCACTTTTCAAGTTTCTTTGGTGATAAAGCAAAATTCAAAGCTCACGCAAATTATTATTTTTTTGTTATAGGTAATATTAAAATCGTACTGAATGATTGAAGACATTGGATTTTTTCGAATGTTTTTATCTGAAACGACTAATTAATACATAGCTTGTTTTAGGCCATTAAGGTTTCTTTATTTAGTTTGTTCTCTTCATTTTCCATTTAAAATCAAAAAATTCCATTTTCCCCTCTTCAAATGCTTTTCAGTGTTTAAGCCTAACTGGGCCGAGTTCGAATTTTAGAAAGTGAGGTATGAAATTTACATTCTCACATTAAATAATTTAAGTCTAAAATGCATTTCTATCTACTTTTAACATTTTCACTACAATAACACATTATATATCAAGTATACCCTATTGAGCGATGAAATAAAGAGTAATCCTTTCGAAACCTAAGATTACAAAACGTGAAAAATAATCAACAACATTTATAGAATAATTTAAATATAATTTAAATAATTCAATAAAATCTATAGTGTTGGATTAAAAAGAGCAACATAAATACTAGACGGCGCCTCAGAAAATTAACAGTAGGCCTAGTCTTGACCAAGAATTATATTATAAAAGGAAGTATATCTCATTCGGCGGCGGTACTTTTGATTTGCGTTAGCCTCGAATGGTCTTTCTTGACACAGCCAGTAAGTGAAAGTACAAATCTATCATATCAGCGAATCGTTGTAATTTCACGGAGGTCGAAAAATCCCCTTATCTTCTACTTCAATACAATTATTGTCATTTATACTCATTTTCGAAATTTTAATACTCTTTTAAATTTATTCAGTAGAAAGATGTTGAGTTGTTTATATCGAAATAATATTGAAGCTTCACTTGTCGTTTCAATTAATGTCACCCCATCCGGTCATGCGCTGTCTGACGACCGTGCCTTGTAATTTTCATTGCAAGTGGCTACATCTTAAAGCTGCCATGATCAAGGCACACCTATCCCCACTCTTTCCCATAATTCATGTAGTACCAGGGGGGACTCTCCCTCAGTGCCGATTTCAACACACTGATCGCATAAAAATCCGTATATGCTGCTCCCAGTAACTTTTCTCGGTATAAACCCCAAGAAATAGGACAATGAATTACATCTAACAACACACTGGTTAGAAATATCAAATGTATCGTTCTGCACATGAGAAGTTTTGCGAAGAGTAAACATTTCTTATATTTGCATAATTAAGATGTAATCCCCTTCACGTTGGATATTTCATTTTTGTTAAGTTCGATTAAGTCGTTAACCATTACTTATCTGAATGTGAAATGAAACTTTTGGATCTAGGTTATTACAGTGCCATCCTTCTGCCAAATAACACAAAACAGTTTTTTTTTTAACCGTCTTGACTTAGGCGACTATCAGTATGAACTTTAAAACTATCATTTTCAATCAATTATTTTAGCAATGATTGAAATACTGAAAGGGTCAGTTTACATTCATTTAATTAACAATGGTATGTTTAATAATAACAAATGTGACAATATCTAACCATTTAACTGCATCACAAAAAATATAAATGTTTGATATTTTTCTTAATATCTTTTAATGAGAAAATATTAATAGAATTGAAAATCCAATGAAATATTTTTAGAATTTATCAGATACCTGTATGAACCTTGGTATAAAAACCACAATTGTTTATCCTAAGCAGCATAGAGCTTGTAACAATATGCATCTATTTCTACTTAATTATTATGGTTTTATTGCCCTTTGAAACGTGTCTAACTATTATTCGCACCATATAAATTGCAAATCAGGTGGCGAACATACAGGTCACATTACGGTATCGAATTGCATAACGCACAAACTGCTTGCGAGCGTACCTCACAAAAATTATTATTATTAACATTATTATTTATCTTACTTTAGTTGACCTACAAAATTGTAATTTTTACATGAAACCTGTTAGAAGTTGATTGTGGACAGCTATGTGCAAACTGCGTGCTATTAGTTTGTTATGGTACAAAGTACTTGTGTTTGCCTTGCGTATGAGGCATTTTGTGGTCCGTATTCGGCACCCGAAGGGTCAAATCTCATACGTCCCGATAAATTATCGTGCGTACGGGACCCCGGTGTTCGTGTTAACTAGAACCCTGTATCCCTAAGATTGAAAAGTCACACCGAAAGTTTTATTCTTGGTTACCAAACACCACCTTTACCCTTAAGCCAATACAGTGTAATTTGTGTATGGTTTGTTTGTTTGTTTGTAATTAAGCACAAAGCTACATAATTGGCTATATGTGCTCTGCCCACCACGGGTATCGAAACACGGATTCTAGCGTTGTAAGTCCGCAGACATACCGCTGTGCCACTGGGGGGCTTTGTGTATGGTCTCCTCAATAATTTCTCCCAATTTACTATAAAGCACAACATTATTAGCAAATAATAATAACTATAATTTGTTTCCGTTTCAGAAACAAATCTTTAACCATTACTACTAGTGCATTTTTTTTATGTTTTCCTCCCTAACTTCCAAGGTCCTCGAAACCACTATCCTCATCAGAATGCATATAATAAGCTAAAATGCTAGTTATAGTCGTTCCCTTAATACATATAACACTATTTTTTGAGTTATTGAGTGTTCTAACTTTTCACTTAATCAAATGAAACACCATTTAATTCAGTGCTTTTGAGAAATTTATAAAATAAAAATTCAAACACTTTACCTAGTATTTCATATACCATTGAGCTCTTGAAAATGTAAATGCTCTTTTTTTGTTCGTTAGTCCAATAACTCCCATTTCATTCAGTCGGTTTTCAATAACTTAAACAAGAACTATCTGAAATTTCGAGAACAGCTGAATAGCTTTGATAATTTGGACCATGGCAGATTTTGATATCCGAATGACATTGAATTCGTTTTATAACTTGGTAATTTGTAAAATAAAATAACACTAAAATAAATATCTGTCATTGGTGCAGTAACTACTACTAGAATTTTGTTTTCGAGAAAATGTAAAACTTGAAATAAATATACAAACAACTAGCGTCGCTATAGGCAAAGAAAGCCAATGAATTTTTCAAAATAAATCCTAAGCACTTTAAGCTAGAAAACCAGACTCGTGTTATGCAATGCTTTATCCATTGAATACATATATATATATGTACTTCCTAAATAATATCTCGTAGTATCCGTTGTTACTTTTTGTTTAAATTTCAAATTTATTAAAGTTCCTGTTTTTGATTTCAAGAACTACCGTATTTGTAAACCGTTGAGTACATGCATCGGAAGCTCTAGCTATGTCAGAAGATTCGATAAAGCCAATCAACTCAAAAAGTGTATCACTTTGTCTAGAAGAAGATGGTACCTGACAATACCTATGATCTCTGTTCATTGAAATTACGAAACAAATCTTGGGATGAAGTAGCATAACAAGGTTTACACGTAGTCTTCAAATTTGATTTCATAAAGTAAATAATTAAAACAAAAAAAGACATAAGTTCTATGCTGATATTAATTGTACGTTTATAAAAATATCTGCACAGTGTATTATTCTATATTCAGCATCAAACTGTGTTTTCTTCTTTTAGGAAAAAAACAACTCCTTTAACGTTAAAAGAACGTTTCTGTCTTTTTTTATGGCATCCCTTTCTTTCGTGAATGATTTGGCACATTTATTTATTAATTAATTAACTTATTCTTAGATTTGACATTCACAAACTGGCTGTCTTCGAAATGCTCAGAACATAACCGGCAGTTATTGTACAAATAATATGAGTTTTTTCCAATCAAATCTTGTCTTTATTGATACTGAACCCATTTGGCAGTTCTACATTAAATAAATTGTCGTATTTATTGAATATTAAAATGAAATAGCCTACATTTAAGATTTTAAAGTAAAAATTGTTCGTCACGTAAATAGTAAACCGATTAAATGAAAAGTTCAGATCTCAAGAGAACTTGGAGTACACACCTGGGTGGATCGTTCTGAAAAACAATAATTTCAGTTTCTTTCCACGGGCGTTTGTACAGTTCGTTACTGAACACCAAACATTACTTCTCCTTCTGTAAATCTTTTTTCCCCATGTTTTGTAAAATCACTTACTCGCCGCTAGAATGATAGATTCAATACAGAGGTTCACGAAATAAAGTGGTACGATCTATCTTATTTTTTTTATAATAGAATCCTTTTGTTCAAATAATCTATAATAATAAAAGGGCGTGCCTCATTAAAAAGATGTGCACGCCCTTCTATTATTTATGTGATTTTTCGCTAGCTTGCCTCAGAAAAAGATGCACATGCGCGCACGCATCTAGATAAGTAAAAATACATAATGCACACCCCCAGAGTCCACTTAGTATGGGTGCAAAATTTCAGGTTTCTAGGTTCTTTGCTTTTGGAACTACAGTGCTCACATATCATTTTCTAGCTTGCATCACAAAAAATGCGCGTGTGCCCATGTGGATAAGTAATAAACCCAGGTGCACACCCTCGCGTGCGCACGTGCTTGTCTGTGTAACTGCCATAGCTCC
>NW_013665889.1:41153-45435 GCF_000517525.1 Limulus polyphemus
AGTATACTAAACATTACACATTATATAGGCTACACTAACGTGATGTTTAGGCGGTTTGTTTACTTATTACACGTGATGTACGTTTTTGGGAGGAGGCGTTAATGAAAGTATTCCAAAACGCGACATTAATTTCTTGACGACCTAATATGTACATATATAACACATTCACTTATTTTTTATTTTTTAACTCTACCACGTTAACACAGAACTTCTTTACTTGTAAACAAAAACAGAATGACTCTGTACAGCTTCAGATATTGTCTAACTGTTACCATGACAGTCAGTTGGACTTTTCTTTGAAGATATGGTTACAAATCTTAACTATTGAGACGTTGCATATAAACAAATTAACTTCATATAATGAAAATGTTTGATAAGGGGAAGGAATGAACTAAAAATATGTTTAAGTATCTCAATACATTTTGATTCTTACTAGAGTAATGGGAATATTAGAAATTTTAATTGCAAGATTCGTTGTAAAAATTTCACTTACTTAATTACAAAATCGCGAAAAATAAACAGAATGAATTATTACTTCTATTCAATGGATTAAAAGCTGTATAAAAACATTAAGGTCACATTTTGAATTTCATGTTTGATTGTGTTTATAGGATTTGTTTTAAATATTAAACAAAGATAATTCCTTAAATATAACGGAAGCTCGTAGGGTTCTTACCACTCTGAATAGATTATCTAAACGTTTGTACTCGACTTTCGCATGATTATGCTGAAAACTTTGGATTGTAGTCCTTAATTCTGTAAGAGGCATTTGTCTGAGTTAGTTTCACAGATTTTAATTTTATTACTCGCAAGATGCTATTTCTGAAAAATACTTAAATAATTATTTCCGACATTAAAAGATAAATCCTGATCTATTTGTTGCGTTCCATCAAAACTAATCGCATGAACAATTTTTAGTGAATTTATTATTGTAACCAATAATAATTAATCTGAATAAATATATTAGTGTGTAAAAAGCAGATCGAAAGTTGTACATAAATATTTCTAACATACACACTTTTTTTAGTGTATTCGTTATGAATTCTTCTTTTTTAGATATGCGCCAATTTATTACTGTTCCTGTGTGTCAATGTCTTGGGAATCACATCCTTCTTTTTTGCCGAAAGGCAGCAAAGACAGTCCTTCCTAGAAACTCGTCAAAGTCTCGAAGTGAAATTAATTTTAGAGGAAGAATCCCAGGAACAGGTACAATCAGCAACTTTTCTCTGGTTTTGTTCAAAAGTAAAAGACGATTATTTTAGATTTACAGTGACAAAAAGAGATATGATTTGTGATTCTTTTCCGTAATTTAGAACATACGTTATTTTTATTTTTGATTGTTTCAAGAAAAGGAAATAATGCGTTCAGTGTAAGCTGTATTTGAGGAAATACGATATTGTTTTTGTTTTTATAATATCTTCTAGAGCACATAAATTGTATTGTTTATCATGAAATTTTAACAGTTTTGTTTTTAGCTTCATCTGGGTATATTGTGATTCAGCATTGTGTTCTTAGTATAGTATTGCATAGAGACTTTAATACCATGAAAAAAAAAATATGTTTGAACATAATTCGTATTAATGCTATTTTTGTAAAATAAACCAAGTTGAAAGTATCCTTTTTAGGAAAGACTGCTACTATCTGTTCTCCCTCAACACTTAGCAGCTGAAATTAGACAGGATCTAGGAGCTGTGATCACGGGTCAGTTTAAAAAGATCTACATGAGCCGTCATGAAAACGTCAGGTGAGAGCGTATGTTTATGATAATTCTCCCTGTAGTGTTAAGCAAAAATACTGTTCGCATACACACACGAATAAACTTTGCTAACATGAAGTAATTTACTTCCACACCCGAGCCATTTACTTCTTATAACTAGTTGGTACACGTGCTTCTTCCACATTTTTAAAAATGACCCACGACCCTAATGTAAGGAATTAAGTACTTCAAACCTAGTATCTATCCATTTATGATATGTGAATAGCAGTACATTTACTTCATAGTTAATAACATAAGTTAATAACTAATTTTATTTCTTGACGGAATTTCTAACTTTGCAAATGTCATATTTAAAAACGTTAAAATAATAATGAGAATGTTGTTAACTACTTTCATTTAGTATTTATTTACGATATATATAGTCAAAAAACAAAGGATAATTTTAAAACTATACTAGCTATAGGAATGGTGTTATGATGTTAATCATAATTTAAAATATTCGTACATAGTAGAAACCTAGCACTTTGTTTTATTAACACCTATAAGTTAATATGTTTAATTTTCATAGTGTATTTTAAATCGTGGAATTCGTCAATTTATTTCAAAAGATCGTTTCACCAATTCACTAAAACATCTGACATGTAACCTTATAAGTTTGTACTAAATACTTGAATTATGTTTTGTCTTTATCATTTCCTTATTATTAATATCAATGTTACTGCAAGTTCATTGGTATATTGTGTAAATTATTAATCGTGAATCACCTTTTCCTGACGGCCCGGCATGGCCAGGTGGTTAGGGCGCTGGACTCGCAATCTGACGGTCGCGGGTTCGAATCATGCTCGCCCTTTCAGCCGTGTGGGTATTATAATGTGACGGTCAACCCCACTTTTCGTTGGTAAAAGAGTAGCCCAAGAGTTGGCGGTAAGGGGTGATGACTAGCTGCCTTCCCTTTAGTCTTACACTGCTAAATTAAGAACGGCTAGCGCAGATAGCCCTCGTGTAGCTTTGTGCGAAATTCAAAACAAAACAAACCTTTTCCTGACTTATAGTCACGTTTTATAATACGTACTAGCGAAAATACCTGGCTTCGCTCGGGTTATTAAGTTGATATATTCTATATGACTATGTCAGTGTATGTATTCTGAACCTATATTAGCATAGTAGAACAGTCAAAAATATTTTAGACATTTTTATTTCCAAGAAACATAAAACACTTAATTTCTATATGTTTTTTCGCTAGCTTGCTTCATTAAAAAAATGCGCTCGCACGTTGATAGGATAAGTAATAATACCCATTCAGTATTTTGTAATATAAGGAACCACTTCTTTTCTATGTGGTTTTCCGCTAGTTTGCCTCGTTAAAAAGATGTGCACGCACATATATATAAGTAATAATACCCAGGTGCAAACCCTCAGGGTCCGCTTAGTATGGTGCAAAATTTGAGGTTATTAGATTCTTTGCTCTTGGAGCTTTGGCAGTCACATATTATTTTCTATGTGGTTTTTCACTTGCTTACTTCACAAAAAAGATGCGTACGTGCGCATGCACGTGGATAAGTAATAATACACAAGTGCACATCCTCAGGGTCAACTTACTATGTGTGCAAAATTTCAGGTTTCTAGGTTCTTTCCTTTTGGAGCTATGGCGGTTACAGACAAACAGACACGCTCTTATATTATTATAAATGTGTGTGTGTGTGTGTGTGCGTAAAAACAAATACAAAATACTTTTTGAATTAAAAGATGTGTTTTATAAATGTAAAGTCCATTTCATTAACATTCACTCATTGTTTTCGCCATAGAAAGTTTATTAGAAACAAAATAAATAAACACATTATTACATATAGATTAATCAACATGTCCACATAAGAAAAACTTGTATGTTACAGAACACTTAACCTATTAAAAAAGTACCAAAATAAAAACGTGTGTACACACATTAATTTAATATTAAATTTGTATTAAATATCTTAGCACAATATAAAATTAAACATACACAAGAATAAAACACAATAATAACGAACAAACAACGAAATTCATAAAGAGAAAAAATCTTCCAGGTTTAGTCTCTTATGTTTCACTAACCGCTTAATAATTTTTGTTTTCTAATTTGTTAATGTTTTTATATCATTGAATAATGATATGAATAAATATAAAGCATAATGCACTCATGTTGTTTTCTCTGTTTTTAACGTTTCATTCTTAAATAAAATTATTAATATTTTTTCATTATATATATATAGTTGCCTCATGTCTAATACATTAACCATTCAAGTAGAAAATCAGGTGTATATTGTATTATTTTTCTACGTGCTACTTTAATAATTACTTTTTTATAAACTCAGCAAATTTTAACATTATTTATATATTCACCTCCCCAGCATTCGTCCCATATTCTAATACGCATTTATTATGTTTGAAAAACATGTAGGTTCAAGAAGTCTTGATAGAAATGAATAAAAAACCATATAACCCGAGCGAAAAAAAAATATTATATATATATATATTCTACTACTCTCTACTATAGTCTATACTATACTACTACTACTACTACTACTACTA
>NW_013665889.1:45456-60571 GCF_000517525.1 Limulus polyphemus
CAATTTTCGCCTGAAGAAGAAAGCTCCGCCTTTCGAAAGCGCTCGGGTTATAGGGTTTTATTCATTTCTAATACACACTTAAATATTGAGTAATATAGCATTCTAAAGTGTTTCTTGATAAAATAGTTCTTAACAAAACAAATAAATATATTACCTTTGATTATTTTTTCATAGTAATGTAATAAGCTGTTCCCTTCTTACATTGCAGTTAATAAATAATTCCCAAGTAATTTACTAATTCAACCGCCCTCCAGTGGCACAGTGGTATGACTGCGGACTTACAACGCTAGAAACCGGGTTTCGATACCCGTAGCGGGCAGAGCACAGCCCATTGTGTAGCTTTGTGCTTAACTTCAAACAAACAAACTAATTCAACCTGATTTATAGAACATTTACATTCTTTCTCAATACAGCTGTAATATATCATTTTATTCACTCTGGTATTTTTTATTTTTATCCTGAACGAGATCTTATACGATACACGGGCTAAACAACGAGGTTATAGAACTGTAAGGCTTAAATTTAGCCGTCTCTAATTTAGAAATATTAGTTAGAAGGAGAGCAACACCTGCTTTATATGTAGTTACTCACCACCGAATAACAAAGCTGTCACTTTCAGAACGACTCCACAGCTGAAATCACACAATGTATTTAACAGATATCACACCTCAAACCTTGGACCATCCCTTATGAAATTCGGAATGTTATCCAGTACACCACACCCAATCTGTTTTATTTGTCTATAAAAAGTTCAATCAGAAGAATATACATACTACGCTCAGATGAAGTGTGACCATTAGCCGCTGGTGCCTGACTGGGGGAAAGAGGTGACTTGACCAGGCTTACAGTCCTCTAAAAATATTTATTTCTCACTAGCAAAGGTAACCATGCTAGGTACGGCATTTATTTCTTTGGTGAAAGATGAAAAAAATGAGGTCTTAGAATCTCTCTTGGACATATCAAAAACCTCCTGAAAGTTTCGTGGGGATCAGAAGTCTGGATGTTGGACAATCTTAGTTTTTAAATGTATAGATTAAAATATATCTTTCAGAACGTTAATGGAACTGAAGAGCATCTATTTGCATACGTAAGTGAATGGATACGAAGTGAAATAATTACTTTTTATCTACCTCATCAAGTAAATAATGAATAATTAACTACGCACCAACTGTTAACAATGGAATGTTAGTTTCTATGCATATATTAACTGATTTTTCGCTGAACAGTACAAACATTGAAATGCAATTTACTAGTTCGGTAATGACGAATAAATGTATATGCATAATACAAAGTTTTCTTGTCATTTTCAGCATCTTATTTGCCGATATTGTTGGATTCACTGCGATTTCTTCCACTTGCCCTGCAGCTGAACTTGTCAGGACTCTAAATGAGTTGTTTGCTCGATTTGATAATCTAGCAGAAGTAAGACATTGCCGTTTGTTTACTTAATATTCATGAAGCTATGAAATCGTAATCGAGTTCACGTATTTAAAGAAACTTACAATAGATTTGTGTTACTTGAAAGTTATAAAAAAAGAAATTTATTTGTTCGTGTAACTTCGTGTCTCATGAAGCTTTTCTCAAATAAGTTCGTCGTAAAAGTTGTTCAGTATCTTGACACATTATTATATTTATTTGAAAATGTACTAACTACTTTTTACTTTTTAATTACATTATTTAATTTGAAATGTTTTAATAATTTAGCCAAAAGGTTAATTTGTATGGCCGATGTATTGAATGTGATATCTAAACATTGCTTTTTTATAATCTTTATTTTATACCGACGCGAAAATTGCGTGAAAAAAGAGCATTGCGACGTTAATGATTTTTCCATCATATATGTTAGTTTGATAAAGTAAGTTTAAGATGCTTGTATAACACTTATTCAGCCTTACCGAAGGCAGTGTGATATGTTTAGGAAATACAAGGAAAATAAACTTAAGATGAAAGAAACACCAATGAAATGATTTAAATTTCAGATTTATATTATACATCAAACATTTAGACAGTCTTTCTAGCTGTCAGGAGTATTGTCATCACTCTTATTTATGCGTAATTACAATAATTGAAAAGCTTCTATGTGCTTTGTTAAAGTTAAAATAAATTATATATGTATACATTGGTTTGAAGTACTCAAGACAGTCAAGTTTATGCATCTGTTGGTAGACAAGCACTTCCATTTGAATTCCGTTTCGACAAATTTTTCTTTTCTCTTTTTACAGATAAATATTGTTTGATCGATGGTGCAGGTATTTAGATAATAAAACTTTAATACTTCAAAACTAAATGTCAAAACAGTTTTGTCGACTTCTCATACTTTGCATTAGTAATAAATTTATGAGACAGACTAAGCATGAGCTACCCTCACTCAGTGTTTAAATACCCGCGAGCTCATAATATAACTTTGTGTTTAACAACAAACAAAACTTAACCCAAAAGGCAAAATCGTCAAACGCGACTTAACTAATTCCAAAAAAGAAAGTGTATATAGTTTTACAAAAACACTGAACATATTTCAAAAATCTTACCACAGATTATGCAGAGAGACAAAGAGTAAACAAAAGAAGCTGTATTCATCTACAGCAAATATATTGCACTATTTATTGAAAGAAGAATAACAGATAAATGATTTCCTTTACAATTTTTTATTCCTCTCAAATCAGCTTTCCGAAAACCAGAAGAAAACAAATGCGACAAGAAAACGGTATTGACGCTTAATCTTGCCATGAACAAGGAAAACCTTGACATTTATCAAATGGAGAAGATATTTATATGAACAGTGAATGTAGCAATTGGTTTCATGCATATTTTGTTGGCATTTATCCCAACAAAACATAAAAAATGTTTATTTTTATTTTGATATAATTTTCCAGAAGCTTTCATCAAATCTAATTAATGTTTTTTAACATAAGGTTTACAGGTTTTCTTAACAACCAATTTTGAATAATAGTATATTTTGGGTCAGTTGGTTGAGTTTTATCATAGATGGCAGGAAAATACATAACACTGAAAGTGCGATACAAACTAAATTAAAAAGTAAATTGCTTGATTAATTTCATTTTTAAGTGGTTAGAATCTCTTTGGGTAATAAAATTAATGACATATTTTCACTAAGTTACTTTTTATACTTGTTCTTTTTTGTAGGAGTAAAGAGATTAGGGGATTGAATATGGTTCATCATTACTCACAAAAATGTATCAAGTCAATGTACATGAGTGTTAACAATTATTTTTATTTTCATTGTTGTTAGGGTCTTTTAGTGGCTCAGCGATACGCTTGAAAGACTATAACGTTAAAATTCGGGGTTCGATATCCACAGCAAAATCGTCCCACATATCTCGTTATGTAACTTTGCGATAAAACTAACAACCAAAAAACACAGTTAGCGGTATATATTTTAGATTGAATATTTTTATTAACTTGGAGAACTAGATGCATTTCTATTCTGACTTTTACATTGTTAGGTATTATAAATATAACAAAACCAAAAAAATATGAATTTTTAGAACTTGTAAAATAAAATTAGTTTGAGACATTGATGTTACATAAAGCTTAGTCTCTGTTAAAATGTTATCTAAGTTGCCTTCGTTACCTAACATAGCTTAATCATAATTTCCACTTTAACGTGATCTGGACACTAATTTTTCTATTCAAATACTTCCATCAAAAACCTATATTAATCCTTAAGAAAAACTTTCGGATTTTTTAATAAAAGATGTAGTCCAACTTTTTATAAGTCTATATAATTAAGATTCAACACCTAAGTATTCTTATAAAATGAATTTAATATCCAATACGCATCTTGCAAATAACTCTTGATACTTATTATTACCAAAACTATAAATTAAGTAACAAAAATACAGCTTTTCCTTTGTTCGGGAATTGCGTAATTTATGCTTCGACTTAATAGAAATTACCTCATATTTGTGGAAATTTTTGTAATTTAAAAAATCTTAAACATATATATATGTATATAAAGGGGATTATTGACGTATATGTTTGAAATTATTTTCTATATTCCATTTGTTTTTGTGGTTTTAGAAATATCACCAGCTTCGCATAAAGATCCTAGGAGACTGCTACTACTGCATCAGTGGCGCTCCCGAGGAGAGGCCCGACCATGCGGTCCTTTGTGTCCACATGGGGTTAAGCATGGTGGATGCTATTAGGTATGTTTACTTCATCCTACAAACTAGTCATTCATAATACATTGTGAGTTATTTTCAATTTCCAATAGATCAATTAAAAATGGGTGATCCAAACAGTGTTAAAAGCGCATATTTTAAAGAGAAATAAATTTGTTAACATAGCAATCGACAAGTTAATATCATTTAGAATAAAACAAAAACTTAAATATATGTAATGGGAGTTTAGTGTGACGCGTTCCTCATAAAATACATGCCATTCTTTATGGCATTATAACTGCTTATTTTAATGTATAATCAAGCTACAGTAAAAGTTATTGTCAACTTAGACATTATCTCATCAAGCGACAAGATAACACGGCGACTGAAAAGACCAGATAGAAACCTGCTTATTGCATAAAATAGGAGTACACATATTATGAACATATCAGCCTTTTTTAGTTTAGGAAGTAGAACGAAACTTTAACCGTGTTAATCCAAAATTATGTAGTTTTATCTAGCGCTACTGTTAAAGATATTTTTAAAGCTTGTTAATCGATTTTAGTACAAGTTGTGATTTTTACTAAAGTACATAGTATGAAGTCACATCCACGATAACATAGAACATGTCAGATCAAAACGATTGGTCAATCACATTAAGGGACGGGAGTGATTTAGCCGTACACGAGTTCGAACAGTGAGTTCGAGGGTAACTAGTTCACTTTCCGTTTCTGCAAAAATACGCCATGCATTTGGGATCTGTGGGTACACTATCATATTAATGATCATTATCATATTCCACTCTTCGGTCATATTCGAGCCTACGAGTTGAAGGAGAGTGTTGTTGGCTTGCTGCTTCCTTTGGGTCTGCCAGTTCCAAATTAGTGACGTTTATACGCAGATATTCCCTACATACATTTGCGAGAGAACTCTACAAAACAAAGAAATCATATTTAAAGAATAGATGAAACTCTAACCCTTTCGATAATTGAAAATGTAGCATATGCTAGGCTGATATCGTTTTTTGTTTTGTTTTTAATAATGCCGTTTTATCATAAGTAAGTTTCAATGCAACGTCGAAACTCTGGAATATATTTTATACTTTCCGTTTTCTCCCTGTTTTTTCTTTAATTCCAAATAAAACACGTTACTTATGTCTCTATAATTTAATAATTTTGGCTATAAATGTTTCATGTTTTCTAGTTCTTAGGACGATTAGAATGAATATTTGTTTGTTTGATTGTTTTTAAGTCCAAAGCCACACATAGCCAGTCGTGTTTTTCCCGCCACAGATATCGAACCAAGGTTTTTAGCGTCATGTGTCACTGGGGGGGATTAAAATGAATATAAGTTGTTCTTTTGAAAATATTGACTCAAACGTAAAATTGGCAATGTTCTTAATATTTTTAATTTCTAATACGATCACTAGGGAGATTTATTAGATTTGCCGATCAGTTTAACTCTCACTATGTTAAGTATGTTGTTGTTTTATTGTAATGTTTCAGTGGAATATTTTAATTTTATTGTCTTGTAACTGAAAAATGTAAAATATAATCATAATTATGTAACATGTATTGACTTTTGTATAGACAATATTCGTAAAGATATCTTGTACAAATATACACCACCTACTCACATTGTTAGCAACTCCTTGCTTTATTATCGTGCTCTTTACACAGTAAGTTATTCAAAATGAGATCGACCATGTGGTGATGATTACGATCACAAGGAGTGTATAAAACGATCGTTACAGCAACGTTTAAAGCATTAGTGACAGAGATTGTGATTATGGTTCAGGTGAAAACTTTTCAGACGTGGAGGATGACTTCCATGTTTTTCAAGGATGTCAACGAGCTTCCCGCAGATCCGATTCTGAGTTGAGCTCATAATTTAAACGAAGCAAATCTCTGATAATGATTGTTATGGAGTCGATCGTAGTTAAGTTGGAAAAGTCGAATCTATTTTCGATTTATAAATTTATCAGTGCTAAAAATGGGCCTGTGTAAAAGGTTGTCCCTCTGGAATCAGTTGTTTTTTAAAATACTATTAAACAGAAAACCGTTTAATTTGACAAAGGAATTTCGTCTGTTTGACTGCTTTTCAGTCAAAATGACTGTTAAACTTTCCAGGTTAAAGGCACTACCGACAATGTACCAATAAGTTCATATGACAAAAGCCTGAGTGTCGATCTGCAACCGGCTGTATTATGCGTGTTTAAGATTGGGGAAAATGGTGTGGAGACTGAATCTGGTGTGGTTAGCTTTGACTACCTCAGTGTTTCTTTGATACTGTCTATTCGAGTAAAGAAATTTACTCCACTTCCGGTAAGGTGTTATAATTATCAGAGATATAGACAATTTGTGAAAAATTGCCATTCACTCAGGTGCTGTGTGTGTTGGGATGAAAATCATATATTTGAGTAACATCAAAGAAAGATATCCCTAAACATTTTGCAGCATTCAGTGGTTGTAGGGTATGTGACAAAGCTAAAATTGGAAATAACATTAGAATTATTAAACATGTTTCTTCTGTAGCAACTCTCAAACAACAGCATCAAAAATTAGTAACAGAAGCTGCTAGAACACAAAATCATAAAGATGTTGAAATACAGATTCTTATAAGGGCCTGGCATGGCCAGGTGGTTAGGGCGCTCGACTCGCAATCTGAGGGTCGCGGGTTTGAATCCCCGTCCCACCAAACATGTTCACCCTTTCAGCCGTGGGGGCGTTATAATGTGACGGTCAATCCCACCATTCGTTGTTAAAAGAGTAGCCTAAGAATTGGCGGTGGGTGGTGATGACTAGCTGACTTCCATCTAGTCTTACACTGCTAGATTAGGGACGGCTAGCGCAGATAGCCCTCGTGTAGCTTTGCGCGAAATTCAAAACAAACCAAACCAGATTCTTATAGATATTGATTTCACAGATTTCTATTCTAATCAAAATTATTTCTTACACCAGAGAGGGAAAAACTTTATGAAAAAATCTTATTCAAATAAGATTAAAAAATACACTTGATTTGGTTAATTCCATCTTCAGAATTAGCATCATTCCAGAAAAGGTACTTACTTTACTTTATGGCTCTGATAACATTAATTGTATAGTTCAATGGAATACTGAGTGTTTTGTCTGGAGTTGAAATTAAGAAAACATTTGTGAGCAGCCTAATCTTCCGCTTGTGATTTGTATTGAAAAACTTTTCTCAAATCCTCTTTGAACCTATTTTTAAATGAATACAATATTTTTAAAAAGATGGAGACAATTGCCGTAGATGTGTAGTTACACTAGTACGAGATGACCTCGTTTATTTTGTATAAAATAGTTATGACACTGTTGAATGTATTATAGTTTAATTTACACTTCGTATGGTCATTTACAATCCTGATATTTGATGAATAATCTTTCTTGGACATTTCTTCTAAGCCGTCCAATTTTATATATGATCATTTCAATGTTGAAATCCCGTTATGGGATAGCCCTAACAAAGACTAGAGTGGGAAAGTAGTCAGGAAATTTTTTTGGAGCAGAATATACTAGTTATATTGAATAATGGTATAAGAACATATTTAAACGAAATGGAGATCGAAGTCGTTTGAACCTCCCACTCTTACAAACAAGTTTTTCAGGAAGTTTAGTTGGAGTTTTGTGGCCGTGACTACTTTTTCTTATTAAGTCTATGAGTGAAATATCCACAAATATCCAAATCCAAAGTATACCACGTTTGTCTTTTCATAAAGCCAAATGATAAAACTGTTGAAACAGTCACTTTTAATTGCACTTCAGATGATTCTGAACTATTTAATGAAAATGTCACTACTTCTATTTTGAAAACTATTATCAGTATCATACTAAAAACAAATACTATTTCTAAGAACAAATATACCCTTTTTTGGAATATTGTTTGTGATAAAGCCATTACAGATAGAGAGAGGGCTAAAGAAAAAGTTCAGTCACTCGAAACTCTATACAATGGGTTTAATATCAATAGATAAAGGCTATTGTAAAAAGCATTATTAAAGTTAGAGAATTTATTAGAAATAATAGAAATATTGCTCTACTCTTTCTACATTTTAGATAATTTGTGGATTAATTAAGAGATCGAATAATGTTTACTGAACGATTTTCATTCCTACTATAAAAAGTACAAATGACATTTTCTACTCTTATGATCCTGAAGAGGCAAATCTACTAGCAAGACATTTTGTTCAGATTAGTAATGATGAAAATTCTGATATTTTTCAACTCATACAAATTTATTTGGAATTGCGAGTAAAAACAGTTGAAAATCATGAAAATGTTCATTCATCCCTCCCCCTTATATGAAGTTTCATTTTATCTAAACTCTGTCAAGAACTAAATAACCGTAACTTAACTATTCTACTCCAGGGAAGGATGGTGTTTGTTTGAAATTATTTGACCCATGAAATAAGTGTTTTATACTTATTTACTAGAATATGCTATATAGGTATCATACCATCTTCTTGGAAACACACTATCTTATGCTATACAGGTATCATACCTTCTTCTTAGAAACACGCTATCTTATGCCATATAGGTATCATACCTTCTTCTTGGAAACACGCTATCTTATGCTATACAGGTATCATACCTTCTTCTTAGAAACACGCTATCTTATGCTATATAGGTATCATACCTTCTTTTTGGAAATACACTGTCTTATGCTATACAGGTATCATACATTCTTCTTAGAAACACGCTATCTTATGCCATATAGGTATCATACCTTCTTCTTGGAAATACGCTATCTTATGCTATATAGGTATCATACCTTCTTTTTGGAAACACGCTATCTTATGCCATACAGGTATCATACCTTTTTCTTGGAAACACGGCCCAAAGTTTAATTGGATAAACAATTTTACACATGATCGCTTTGCTCAAATAAGAGTTGTATCAGTGCTTTCAGATGATATTAATGTGGATAACGATACACCTCTTGTTTGTCCTCCTCCTTTTGCTGTTGGTTATCAATGATTTAATTCTGTCCATTTTGGCTTACGAAATATTTATATGAAAAGCAGTGAGAAATGTCAAGTATGCTATAATACTAAAAAAGGCTTTACGTAAAAATTCAGATTGGTATGATAAATGGAGTTAATGAATTTCTGTTATTAATTCTTACACTATTCTCTTTGGTAAGGAAGAATCATAAAGGATTATTTTGGCTTTCAATGATCAGACAATTCAGATATAACATAGTGTTAACGTTTTGGGAATGTGGTTTGTTCATCTCCTTTCATGGAAGTAAAACATTCAGCAAAAGTATTATAAATGCCTTAAGAAAAATATTATGTTGGCTGTAATTGAGGAGCGAATAAAGAAACTTTATCACTTGTAGATAGTTCATTTATTGGGTCCCGTATTGATTATGGATGTACAAGTTATGTTTTAGCGTCTACATCACTTAAAGCTAATCTCTATTCAAAATTATTGAGTCTGTATATAATCCGAGGATTTTTTTTCCACTCTCACTTCAGTTTTTCAGTAAGGATTATGTCATATGTTGATCATCCAGTCGCTAGTTGTGTATTGCCATTGTAGTTACTATATGGAGGCTAATGCTTCATTTTTTAATTTTTTTTTTTTTGTATATGGTCAGTTCAAATCTCAATGAATTTGAAGTGGCATATAAAATTATCATTGCATATCCATTCCCCTTTCTGAAAATCTCTACGCTCTGGTAGATCTCGAACGTCATAGAGTAATATCTAAAAAAAGACTATCGTCTAATTATTCTTTGATACAGAAGGGACTTCATTTAAAAATGACGTAGTTGTCTGCACATATACACTGATGACTCTGAGCTCAGTACTTTGACTTCTTCTGTGCTTTACATGCCTGAATTACATATTTCATACAGAACTAGACGCTTGAACTATACATCTATGTATGACACTGAAATTACAGACTTTCTTGAAGCTTTAAGGTGGAATGACAAAGATTCTACGTTTCTTTGAGTGTTTTTTTAGACTCCTTGAGTGTTCTGTAATATTTGTTGGATATTTCTGTTACGAGATCCTTATTTTGGGTAAATGTTTTATTAGTCACTCATATTGAATAGTCAAGGGGTGATCCGATTTGCTTGAATCCCTGGTCACGTTGGAATTCTGGGAACTGAAATGGTTTATAGTCTAAATAAATCTGCTTTAAATTATGAAGATACAAGTTTACCGATACAATTATAATATGTATATACTTTTATATGATTTTAATAATGGTGTTGAAAATGTGGCAGAAAAGATGGGACTCTTAAATGATATATGATTTAATCCTGTATCAAAACCTTCTAGTGGTATCAAAAATAAATTCTCAAACAAAAATAGACATAAGTGTCTATATCAAAGTTACACTCTGGCCATTGCTGGTTGAGTGGATTTCTGTATAAAATGGTCTTACACTCTGATTGTCTTTGTTCTACTTGCAATTCAATGAAGATGTCAAACTTTTGTAATACATTATATAATATTTAAGAACTTTTATCTTTCACTAGTTCTTAATATACTTACGAACAAGCTTCATGTTTTAGGCTACAACCTTCTGTAAAACAAAAAACTGGTTGAATTTGATATGGAAATTCAGTGTTTTCTAGAAAGTGACTTTTATGGGCGTGTCAATTTAACAAAAACTGTAATAAGTCACTGACAAATAATTGAAATTGTACGTACTTAGAATATTGTTGTTCCCTTCAATGTTTTCATCATTTTAAAGGTTGAAAGACAAAAATGTTTGATTGTGTATGATAAAGATTATTTGTGCGTGTCAATTCTGAACTATAGATAAAACATTTCAATTTCAAACAATATTTGTATTATATGTACCATTTATAGAGCTTTACATGTATGATGACATTTCAGTGCGAGGTTTAAAACATAGATTTATCATGGTATATATAGAAAATAGTTGATAACTATATTTTACATCCACTGCCAAAACGTTAATAAAATCTATTTTTCAACTATGATTTTGTGGAAGTTAATGCAATGCATTCCTTGTGTATAATGTAAGCGTTTTTGATGTAACGTATACTGTCGTACAAAAAATAATATCATATTTCGGCATTAATTAAAATTGTTTTCTAGTGATTATAAAATGTTATGACTTCATTTAGTTTGTGTTATGGCATTTAAGCTATATGAGTTTAAATGAACTTCTTGTTTTGTAGAAGACATATGATTCCAAAATCATAAACAATGAAACAACATGTATGTATCTTACTTATCATTCAGTCTATAAAATCTCTATTAATTTATCTTTGATTTTTATTCACTTAAACGTGGGACTTGTTTCTTTTTAGTCCAGAATACTTTAATAAGAAGGTTCATTGTTACAATACGTAATTACAATAACACTTTTAACGTTCGTCATTGTAAACAAATACGCAATTTTGGCTGAAAAGTTTGGCCAAGTTCTTTTTATAGTGATATTTTGAGTTATATTAGTTATTATTTATTATGGTGGTGTATCAAGAAAGTATTTCGTATCTCGGAGAAATGTACGATTTGAATATTAATCCGAATATCATCAAGTATAGGTTTAACTGTAGATTTTTAAAACATTTAAGTGTACAAGTATATATATGTTAAATAACCAACAAAGAAAACTAAATCGCCATGAAGAACAAAGAAATGTTCAAATCAACAATGAAAGGATAAAAGAAGGAAAACAGATCCAAAAATAACAAAAAAATTAAACATTTAATTAATGAAAGAATAAAATTAATAAAATTCTCCAAGACACAAAATATAGTGCACGAATCTATTAAGTGTATTCTTTATTCAGAGATATCTGAATAATTTGAATCATTGTATAGTCAAATTAGGATATTTAACTAGTTATCCCCGCAGTATTTTACGGGATAGAACACATTTATCACTAGTCATATAAAAGGAAGATTTAACCCGATTTAATTAAGAAATAGTATTCCAATATTATCAATATTTACTTAATTGAAAAAAGTTCAACAACTTAAAATTTGGAACTGTACCTATAGAAAAAGCAATAATAATTTGGTTTCGTATATAAAATATTTTATACACAAATTTCAGTAGGAGAAATAGAAGCCCACAAACGTTTCACTTTGTTAAAAACAAGGAACAAAACCGTAATAAGTTTCAAAATTTTAAAACATTTTCCACTGAAAACAATCCTTCTCATGAACTGCCATATTTATATATCACTCCAAAATTACATACACATCCACTTAAATCTATATTAATATCCAATTCGGTGAAAACAATAATATTAAGCCTAAATTATTATTTTTTTAAATAATGGAACTATAATAAAGTATTTTTAAATTGTAAACTATACATTTAATATCAGTATCATTCAAACACGTGATTTTACTACCTTATATACTCAGATTCCTATAAAAGATTTTTTCGTGTTCTAAGTATTTTAATTTGTCGGGTTTATTATAAAACTAATCATTATAAGTACCAAATCTATTACGCCAATTAAAATGAAGGACTTATTACGTTTTCGTATCTGTAATAATTTTAAATAAAAAAATATACAGCCAAGTAGTAGGAATTCCAATGAGCTCTAATTATTCTACATATATGGGGTGTGTGTGTGTTTACATTTTTTTTTAAATGATAATTTTTTAAAATGTATTTAGTTGCAATAGCACATAGGTTTCAACAAATAAATTAATAATACTAAAACGCTTTCAAAAGTTTTTTTCCTCACTTATAGAATATCTTTTAAAAGATGAAATTTCTGAAACAATTAAATGTTTTACGTTTTTTTTTTTCGTTGAGAACTTTTAAGGAACTAAAACAAGTAAATTTTATCAATATTATTCACAATCAACATGAATATGAGGATAATAATAACAATGTTTCACAAAATATTCTTTTATCATACAAATTGTGTTAAGATCAATGTGGGATCAAGTTCTTTGAGATATTAGTGACGACAATTCATATAGTGCATATGAATAGTTTAATTGGAACACTTTCCAGATATTGATTCACGTAAATAGAGAACAATGCTTTAGTAATTGAAATTTCACAAGGTTTATCTCAATAATGTGAGTACTGTTATCTTGCGGTGTGTGAAGTGGGAAATTGTATTGAAGTATAAAGAGAAATGTGTTTTTTCTTGTGTCTTAATTTTTTATTGCCGGAAGAATATCGTATATGCCTAGCCAACTCGGCTGCCTGTTATCCATGTTAAATTAAAATCTATGTCTTAAAAAAACAGTTGGCTGGAACTTCACGAAACTATACCGTTACCGATAACAAAATTTTGCGATTTTAATATGGTATGATGAAACTGCATACTTTTATTTAGTTAAAGTAAAACAGCTTAAGAATTTCGAGGGCAATTTTTTCTCACAAGTATTCTAAGAAAGAGGCCCGGCATGGCCAGGTGGTTAAGGCGCTCGACTCGCAATCTGAGGGTCGCGGGTTCGAATCCCTGTCACACCCAACATGCTCGTCCTTTCAAAAAGGGAAGGCTGTCAAGTGGGTTGCATCCTTGACGTAAGAAAAACAGCTTTAGAAACGATGGCAGAGCAAGATCTGCCATCGGCTCAACGGTCCACAAGGACTATGGGGAAAAAAAATTCTAAGAAAAAAGGAAACTGTACATTCTAGTTTCTTGGAAAGTGAAACGCAATAACCTGTTATCACTCAATGTGTTTTCAATTAACTTGCATTTTATTTATCCATAGATGTTATAATATTTCTCTTAAAATGTATATTGCGTCGTATTTCTCACAAGCGAAAGTCAACTGTTAAAAATTATTATCAACCACTTTTGTCTCTATGAGACACTTAGATAACTGACAACGTACTATATGAATCTATAGCAGATAAAATAGATATCTTTAAACATAATAAATATCAGCTGAGAAATATTTTCTGTGGTTATAACGTTAAGATCAATAGAAGATTGTTTTTCTCTAGTATCCTTAAACCAGTTTATGTATTCTTCCATTTGAGATTTTTATTAAACACTTACCACTCTGACTTGAACACATAAACGCAAAGTTTACGATTTTAAAATAAAACAATAGCTTTAGACACCTAGGTTAGTTTTTGACTGTAAATATCTGATGGAATTTTATCCACTTAAGTTGAACTATTAGTGTACTTTGATAATTTGGGCTAACAAATTAAATTGAGGCATGATATGCTTCAGAACCCATCGCCCCCTGGTGGCTTAATGGTAAGCCTAAAGGCTTATAACGCAGATAGCCCGTTGTGCAGCTCTGCGTTTAAACAAAGAAACAAAGAGAACCGATAGCTTATACAGTCAGTTGAATATACCTAACTCTGATGAAAATAATTTATAGCTTTTATTAATAACTTAATATTACTGCATTGTTTGTTACTAATGATCAATAACAATGAAAAAACATGAAGTTTCAAATATTTGGCCAAAGTTGTGTAAAAATTTAAACATGCCGAACCCCCTTTTCTGTCATAATTTGTAATTACACTTATAGTATAAATTATGAAAACTTCCCTTTTCCTGTGCTATTTCTGGCAGAGCACGGCTTATTGATTAGTCTGCATCCGCAGTTTGAGGTCCTGGAAGCGCTGTAAGAGTGACTTTAAGATAAGGTAATACAAGATATGTCGGTTGGCTGTGTTTATTTGTTTGTAGTTAAGCACAAAGCTACATATTGAGCTATTTGTGCTGTGCCAACCACGGATATCGAAACCCAGTTTCTAGCGTTATAAACCTTCACATTTACCGCCAGGTGGCGGATGGCTTCTGTTAACTAGTTGTATTCTCTTAATCTACCTCAGTTCATAATTAGTAGCAATTCTGCGCATATAGCCTTTGTGCACCTTTGAAGAAACTTTTGAATTTAACACAATGTTTCCTCTTTTTAGCAGTTTAGACCACAAAAACAATTGTTTAATATAATTGTCTATATATATATATATATATATATATATATGTGTGTGTGTGTGTGTGTTATCTTACTATAACGAACGTAGCGTGTATGTCAGT
>NW_013665889.1:61575-75565 GCF_000517525.1 Limulus polyphemus
CGTTGCACCGTACTTAGTTAATTAACTAACTAATAGTTCTTCGTTTACGTTCTAGTAGTACACAAACAAATATTATATATAGTATACTATATATATATATATATATATATATATGTGTGTGTGTGTGTGTGTTATCTTACTATAACGAACGTAGCGTGTATGTCAGTATCTATGTATGTAACCAAAGCTCCTTCGCCATCTATTGAATGGTACCACAAACAAAATCCATACAAAATTTCACACTTTGGGTATTTAAGATTCAGAAAATTAGAAAAATAACTGGTATGTGCAACAACCATTTCTTTATAATGGAACGAAATTTTAAATAAATGTACTTTCACAACAAGAATACGACTTCCACTAAGATTATACGTGAGGGTTTGATTATATCTTTATTGATGTAATTTTTAAATGTAGTACTGAGAAACCGAGTTCTTAAAAAAACTATTATTTTTTCAATAAACATTACCACTTTTAATATATAAAAACATTACTTTTGAGCTCTGTACATTGATGCAATGAGTTGCGTATGACTAAAGAGCACAATCCGAAGACTTTTTCAGTGCAGTACTTCCCAGAAAAAAAATCCTTTTTATTAGAAAATGTTCACTTTTTTCTTTTCTTTTCTTTTTTCAATGAAGTATGAATACTACGAGTAGTAATTACTAACACAAACAGCCGCGGCCAAACTGGTAGCTACACTTATAGCATTGATAAGGATTTTACAGCAAATATCCATTCATTACTTAGTCAGGCCGCAGTTTTTGTTCAACATGGGGCATGATGGTGGGTAAAACAAGATACGCGCCTAGCTAACTAATTAATGAATATTTGCTGTAAAATTCTTATTAATGTTATGAGTGTAACTACAAGTTTGATCGCCAATTTTGACTTCATTCCTTTAAGTCGCACGCTCAGTCCTTTTTTTGACCTTACCTTTTTCACACATGACTTTTTGTTAATATAAACCAACAAACCACAGCATGTAAGAATGTGACACTCGATAGTAACCAACATTAGCTTTAGGATCACAACCATATTATTCGGAATAGACCTATACTTTGCAAAACTAACCAGATTATTTGAAATATATTGTGGTCTTTTTTTCCTCTCTAAAATAGTGTTAACAGCTTCCTCTACACTAACGCCATGGAATTTAGATTAACAGTTTCTTGTCATCATCTCAATGCAATCGGTACAGCCGTGTCAAGAATTATTATTTATGCTAATTGCTTAGGCTAATATCATGTGACGCTAAACGCTCTTTAATTAGGAGAATTTCATGAACATTTAAATTTGTGCTCAAAAGTTGCCAATCAATAATAACCGTCCACCCGTATGATTCTTTTGAAAACTTGAGCTCGAAACTGCTAATCTAGTTTGTTTGGTCTAACCAATACGTATATATCTGCACGTCCTTTCACCTTATATTTTTGCTACTATAAATCAGCCGTGTTTAATCCGAATGACAAAAACTAAAAATGATCCACTTTTACTCTTAGGCGAAGCTCTAGTAAAAATGTTAAACCTATAGCTCACGTGACTTTTTGCGTAGGCGTGCGCAAATATTTTCGTCAAATTTGGACTGTTTTTGTTGAATAACTTTGCACAACTGGTTTATATTTATACCAATCGAGATTCCTAATTGTAGGTTGTAAAGATCTACCAGTATACCCAATTTGAAAAAAAGAATCCGTAAAAGTTAAGTATGTTTTTCAATCAAATAAAGTTTCCGTACTTTTGGTGCGAAGAAAAAAAAATAGGAAGAAACTCGATCAAAATATCTCAGGTATTTCTTAATGGATAGCCTTGAAATTTGGTATGTGAAGTAAGAGTTCAGTAGAGTACATCCACTGAAAATATGTGTTAGATTTGATTACCACAGTCTGGGCTACATAAGGTGAAAATCGCTAACCTGTCACTCCTGTTTATAACACACAGTGTGTCCTGCGGCAGGTCATTTTGGCCGCACTACACACTACCGTGTGTCTTGATAATAATTATCCATAATTCTTTCACATTCTTAACAAGTTTGCAGTTAGATAACATTTTTGTTTACGATTTCATATCGATTCATAGAGCTTATAAATTATAACAAATACTACATAGATCATAATCACAATGTCCTCGTATCTTTGCATCAGAAGTGAGAGACAGCGACTGTTGAGCAACAATATAGAATAAAACAATTTTATGACAACACCTGAGCCAACAGGGTACAAATCTGTGTGCCATTATACGAAGTAATAAGTGCTTCTGTTATGTGTGTGTTTTAATATAGTTGTTCCAAGTTCTTATGTGTAAAGTTCTAGATTCAGGGTAAATCTGCTATGTGTGTGTTTTTATATAGTAGTTCTTACCTTACCCTGAATCTAGAACTTTACACATCTGTTATGTGTGTTTTTATATAGTAGTTCTTACCTTACTCTGAATCTAGAACTTTACACACATCGCTTTTCAAACATTTTTGTTCTTGATCTTCCATGCTCGTTTCTTTTTTCTGTATCGCAAATGTCACTGTTTAGCAAACAAGCGCGAATAAATGCGATTAGCCTACAAAAGAAATTCACATTTCGATTTGATATATTCAATTGTCATTTATATTATTTGTTTGTTTGTTTTCTGTTATAACATTCAATGCTCTTTCAAATATGCCATCAGGCATCAGTTTCCATCTCATTAAGTGTTACTTCATTGAAATTAACGTACGTTTAGTATAAACCATTAAATTATTTACGCTGCTAAGATTGTTTGTTTTTGAATTTCGCGCAAAGCTACATGAGGGTTATCTGCGCTAGCCTTCCCTAATTTAGCAGTGTAAGACTAGAGGGAAGGCAGCTAGTCATCACCACCCACAACCAATTCTTGGGCTACTCTTTTCCCAACAAATAGTTGGATTGACCGTCACATTATAACGCCCCCATGATTGAAAGGGCGAGTATGTTTGGTGGAACTGGGATTCGAACCCGCAGATTGCAAGTCGAGCTCCCTAACCAACTGGCCATGCCGAGCCATATTTATATCATAAAAGACACTAATGGCAGCGAAAGATAGTAACTCCTTCGAAATTATATTCAAACGTGACAGTTTGTTAGAAGAAAATACGTCGTATAAATTAGTTACGATTTATATTTCTTTCAGTGACTAATAATATACCTAATGAATGTTCAAAAGCATTTGGAAACTATATAATTATGAACGCACTGGGATTAGTTATCATCGATCACCAGTTTCGTGAAAGTTATTTTGTTTAATTCCTAGAGGCCTCGTATGTTTTATCGTTAATTAAAATGCAATTACAAGCATAGAAAATTACAATTCACGTTTAATAATGATTTGGTTACAATACATAAATGAATACTAGAGAAAGCTAGCTAACAATAAGAATACAGAACCGAGGTTTCGCAATCTACACTAAGCCGTAGGATGGTATTCTATATATAACTTGTCCCCCAATGGGACAGCGATAATTCTACGAACTTACAACACTAAAATCCGGTGTTCGGTGTGGACACAGCAAATAGTACAATGTGGCTTTGCTCTAAAATAACCAAACAAACCAAGCCAATCTATAACTTACGCCGTTTATGTCTTCTAAGATTGGAACGAGTTTCAAGAGCTAATATATAAAGCTAACTTGACTTGTGGTTAATTTGTTTCAATAATATAATTTTATTTTCAGTTTCTTATACCAAACGTAAGTTGTGGGTTAAAGAGGTAATTAAAACATCTAACCTATCGATACTAAACAAACAAATATTCAACAATAATGTGGGTTAATCCTAATGTTTTAAACTGCTCCAATATGGATAGATAAATAAATAACTTGTAGGATTTTTCAATATCAAAAACTTGACTTTTTTTGGTGCTTATGCAGACAGTTAAATTTTAACCACTTACTTTCTTTAAATTCTTCAACTCAATAACGACAACATAAATTTTAATTGTACAAAACTTAAAAATATAATAATTTGTCTCAAGCTAATCCTGATCTCGAGTATTTCCTATTTCTGTCACACTTCCTGTACTAACTGAAACTGTACGAGGGATAAAGTGGTAATTTACTCGCTGATATGGTCATAACCTGAAAAAATCTTAACACTAGAACTGTAGCCTCTACTTGTTTTGAATGTTGACTGATTTATTTTCTCGTATTCTGTTTGGTCTTCAAAAGCTACCTTTATTAAATAGGGCTTTTATAAAACTCAATTCATTCACTAAAAAGCCCTTCTGATACAAGATTGTGCCTTGCCTATTGATACCGAACTGATTCTATATCCTAAGTCATTTTTCTCAAAATTTTCACGCTTACATTATTAACCTATCGGCGAAACCAATAATAACCAAGAAGACTTGTCAGGAGAATCATTTCAAAACAACAATATGATATCTTGCTTAAATTGTGTAGCTCTTTGAACATTGTTCACAATTACTACATTTGTTTGAATCATGTAGAGAGAGACTGCTTGTACAGGTTGACTATCACTAATCCGGCATCATCGGGACCTGGAGGGTGCCGGATTAGCCATCTATTAGGTTAGAATACACCAAACCTACTAGCTAACCACCTCATCTTAAAATTAAAATATCCCATAAAACGTGGTTTTCTTTAAGTTTTAATCAAAGAAAATATTGGAAAGAAAACTTTCAAGCTAGACTAAAGTATTTACCTAATAGCGCGTATCTTGCTTTACTGTATTTGAAATTGTTCTAGCCGAAATTAGTGCCGGATTACTGATTGCCGGACTAGTGATGGTCAACCTGTATTAAGTTCTTCCATTGCTCATCAAAATGGTGTAACGCACAATGGCAGGCGTTGAGATTATCAATTTTTCATCTTGTTTCTGACTTGCTTTAGCTTTTCAGAAATTTGGCTTATCATGAATTGCTTTGTGTATATTCTATAGATAACATTTTATTTTATCTTGAAACTATCCATATAGCTGGAGAAGAATACTCTGCCAATTTTGTTTCATAAATCTCAAATTTGTGATTGCTTATTTATTCCAATTTATCACGTGTTTTACAATCATAGTTTGGTGTTTCACATAAAATTCATAACGTGGCTTCACAAAGGCTAAACATCTGGACATCAACCACAGCTTTTGCTTCAAGTATTATTAATAAGACTATTTCGTACGAACGAGTGTTAGCCTCTTTCCTATGTTGATATTTTTTTCTTCACAAGTGTTTTTAACTATTTTTTACCTCACAGCCTATGACTGAAGCCTGAAGCCATAGTCATAAATTATATTTATTGTTATGAACTTAAATTATTTTGCACCATTTCAGTGGCAACTAAAATAAATTAACAAAGTATTGACACTAATATGCATTAAACGAGATGGAGTTTGTTGTTAAGAAAATCTAACTATCTGCAAGAAGAATGAATGCATTTTATTATACTGACAAGAGGGAATCCTCAATAGCCGCGGCACTTAAAATTATTTTAGGCAGAATTAGAGTAAATTAATCTATGAGACTTTTTTTTTATTTTTATTAGCTATATTTTGTGCGCCAGTAATACCAAGCGTGGGCCGTGCGTATACCCTATTCAATGTTATTACTAACCAGGATGTCTACCAGCCTACCCTCAAATTGAAATTATTTTAAGCAGAATTAGAGTAAATTAATCTATGAGACCTTGAACGTGTTAAAATATATCAATCGAAAGGGTTTGACCTCCTGTAATTGGATCTCAAATCGGTCAAGCGGTAACGGAGCTACGAGCTAAAAGTTTGTGCTTTAAAAAACAAAACAAACGAACTCAGAGCGGTTCTATGAGCTTAAAAATGAATTAAATACGTACCCACATATACAACAAAATACAACAACATTGCTATAAGTCCTGATGACGGGTGTAGTTTTAGTTTCAAGTATTTTTGTTGTAAAATAGTTTTTTGTGAAGTTTTAAAAAATTTTTTTGACTCCATGCTAACAAAAGGTATGTCAACGAAACTTGTCACATGTTACTAATTGGTTAGGAATAATAATTTATTGTATATATGAATATGAAAGTATTATTTGAAAGTGAGAATAATTCATACGCTAAATAAGAAAAAGTATTTCAGGAAAATAAAATATAAAATTTTTATTACTTTAGCAATCAAATCAGTCACAAAGTTGCAGTGCGTTTAAAGTGCTTCTGATCTTACGTGTTTTCAATAACTTTAGAAAAATAAAACAAATAGTAAACATTCACTACTTTGATTATCAATATGCTTAAAATCACTGAAGAATAAGATCATTTCATACTGTTAAACAATCTTCTCAGGACTGAATTTACGTTTATTACGTGTCGAAGCTTATGTATTCGGATAGTTTCTTTAAATACGTAAGTAGTGCTCTGATACATTACTCTGTATTGTTTTAATTCTTAATTAAATATAGCATGTATAGTCACTCGTAGTAACTGTCTACGAAGAGTTGGTCAGACATATTCTAAATAAATAAACATAATTTATGTTTTTTAATAGAATTTAGAAATTATTCATCTATCGAATTGATAATGACCAACTACCTAAATATGGAAGAACAAGAACAAATTTGTGTTACATTAAAATACTTTTTCTGAAGAGGAGTATTTACGGTTGACGTGAAAAGGAACATAAAACAATTTTCTTGGACACGTTTGTATATATATTTAAATTTAAACCATTTGAAGCTTTGTACTCTGTTACAGTTTGTGTTTTAGTAGAATGCTCCTGAAGAAACTGTAAAGTGAAACGTCGAGTGTCCAATTAAAGAAAAACAACAATCTGGTTTTCCAGGGTCGTTTATTTCTAGTATTAAAATGTATTCTATACACCAATATGCACTACAGAAATTAAATAAAGATTACACATATCTCGGTGAACAGACGCCAAACGAATCTTCGAAACTTACTTTTACAAATTGTTCATCGTGCTACCAGTGCAGCAGATGTCGATACAGGATAATAGTGAAGAATTTCTGTTAGTTATAATAAAAAGTCATACATCCGAAAAGAAACACGTCTTCCTACAGACCGGTATGTTCACATAAATGTCGGAAGATATGGCCATGACTAAAGCGGTTACAAAAGCCTCAGTAAAAACTCCTCAGGTCAAGCCTTACATAGCCCTATATTTTATTCCAACTTTTCTGGATCTCGTGTAACCCTACTTTTTTTACCAAATGGGTTGGTTGGCTCAGAGGTTCGTTTTTAACTCTGATTTTTATGTTTTAGCAGTCTAAACAAACTGGGTGGATTTCTTTCTATGATTGTTTTTAGATATCCCCGCAACTCTACTCAAGGACTATTTGCGGTAGTCGTCCCTAGTGTTGAACTGATAGGCTAGACAGATTCACCACCAACTCGTGGGCTACTCATACCTGACCAAAAAGTGGGATTTGATTGACTCTCTTATAACTTCACCACGACATCAAAGCGTGAAGCGTAATTTTATTTCTATTTTAGCGGTAACTATTGAGCTATTTTAGACTCAGTTGAATAGAAGCATACTCGGAAAAAAATAGCAAATAGTTGTGATTGTTTTTCTACAGAAACTCCTGAGTGAAAACTAAAACTTCTAATATTTTTGAAAGTTACAATTTATAATAATGGATAATTTATTTTAACTATTTTTCATTGTTGTTGTTTTGTTTTTCTTCTCTATTTAATGAAAGTGATAGTTAAGTTTAAAGCTCTTCACTAGAAACAAATTCAGTTATTACACTTACTCATTTTTAGCGGTAGTACTCATTTCAAATATATTTAATCTAGTTTTACTTATCCTTTAAAGAAAAAAGGCAAAATGTTGAACGTTTTTGAAATTTTGTGTTCCCAAGTATTCCCTTGGTAATATTTGTTGAATAAATGCTAATTCGTTTGTACTGTGTAAAATATCAAAGTTAAACTTTTCAATTTAGAGTCACCATATTTATTAATTTATTGATAATGATACCGTATTTCTGAGTACTGTGTTCCACACGTATAATTGTCAAACAAGTATTTAGCAAGTGTGAGAACTCTTCTTTTGTTTCAAGATGGCACAAACTGCACTGCACAGTGCTCTTGAAGTTAGGGCTAACATACCATAGCTTTAGACTCATAAAAAAGTATTATCATACTTTATTAGACGACTCACGCAAACTTCTGATATCAAATTCACAAAGATTAATTACCATGTACACCAAGTCGAACACACGCTAAAGATAGAATTGAGTCAACTGAATTTAGTTGCTTTTGGTTCACTTTTACGAGTCGTATTTCTTTAGTGACAAATTTAAAATGATAAAATGTCGTTGAAATATTCCTTTAGTTTAATTTACAATATGTGCAACAAAAAGTAATACGTGCTTGTGTACACGTCACCGTTTCTTTTCAGATTTATGAAAGTTGAGACTAGTCATAATTAATAAAGCATCTTTGTTTCTCCATATTAGGTCAGTAAGAGAAGAAACGAAATCGACAGTAGACATGAGAGTAGGGATTCACACAGGTGGCGTCTTAGCTGGAGTGCTAGGTCAGCGCCAATGGCAGTTTGACGTTTACAGTCGAGATGTAGAGCTCGCCAATAAAATGGAGAGTGGCGGACTTCCTGGGTGTGTAGAAAGATTAAAATAACAAACAACTTCTCAACAAATAAAAATAAAATACAGATATATATAAATAATATTTTCAGTACAAAATTCAGATTAATATTTAATGTTATATGGCCGAGTGAGATCACTTAAATATAATATGTCAGGGTGAGATTACTTAAATATTGTATGACTGACTGAGAATTAATCTCACCATGACATATAATAATTAAGTAATAAATATTATATGTACGGATGAGATCACTTAAATGTTATATGACCGAGTGAAATTATTTAAATGTTATATGATCAAGAGAGATTACATGAATACAAAACATTCTCAAAGCTGCAACTTACGATATTTCAAAGGAAAGAGTTAATTATTATTTTTTAATCTCAACAGATTAGAAGTCAGCATAGCAAAGTATGTCTTACAGTGTGAATTGATAAATACATACCCCCCCAAAAAAATCAATATGTTTTCACAAATATACAGATAGATGCATACCTTAAAGATGATTATGCAAGTCACCACTCTTTACAACACAATGCTTATTACTTATTGTAGTTTTTGTGTTCACTAGTAGAGGGTACAACATTCACAATGCGATGGCCTGCTTACCATAAATTGTACAGATTTGCCTGAGGAATTCTCTACCATCCCTCTGCCAATATCACTTTTAACTTCTGAAAAATCCTTTGAGGGTACTTCACTGGTCAGTTCCAGTATTATCCAAGCATGTAGGATTGAGATCTGGTGGCATCGATGGCTATAACAAACATTCGATACCTTCGTTATTCAGGGATGTGTTCGCAGCTGCTACACAATAGGATCAGCTACAATCGTCCATTAGAAAGATCCAAGGACAAATCCCCTGCACGAGTGTACTGTGTAATCAACCCTGGTGAAGAAGAGATCAGTCCGTGGTCTAGTAGCGATTTCTGCAAACTTACGCGCAGCTCTATTTCTGTTGATTTCTTCACATGACACATGATTTTGGTAAGCATCTTATACGCAAACGACTTTGAGCGAGATGCAACCCTATCATTGCATGCTCTCGAAGTCTGATGGGCGTTACATTACTCTAGACTAGTTTTGTGAAAGGCATCGTAAAGACATCTAGAGAAATCCTACTTTGTGGGATTACTTATCAATTATCTGAGAAGCTATTATCAGTAACTTTGATCAGAACAAACTGCCAAGATAAGTGAAGTACTGGGTTAACATTTATTTTTAATTTTGCTAATGCCCCCCAGTGGCACAGCGGTATGTCTGCGGACTTACAACGCTAGAATCCGGGTTTCGATACCCGTGGTGGGCAGAGCACAGATAGCCCATTGTGTAGCTTTGTGCTTAATTACAAACAAACAAACAAACAATTTTGCTAATTAAATATACCGCTCAAACTAGAGATATACAATGTCATAAAATAAAAACTCGTAATAATTATAATACATTGATTCATCGGTTGAATACTCTCTCTGTTAAAAGATTTATTGAGAATAATTTCTTACAATATTCAGCCACCTTAGGAAATTTAGATTAGTCTTAAGTCCATATATTAAAATAACATTGCAAATAATCCTTATAATAAAGTTATATATATATACACACACGTGAAAATGACAATATGCACATGTTCCCATACTATCTGTATACAGAGGATTGAACATATTATATTAAAGTGGTTTTGAATGTGCAAAAAAGAAAGTCACATGACACCTACAACTGGTATAATGTCGCGGTAGAATGACATGTATCACAACTACATTTTGACAATTCATAGGTAATGTGATGCCACCAAAAATTGATCGCTTTTGGTAAGAGTATATAACAGCTTTTTCCACCATTATATTCATACACTCGCGGTATGTCTACGGACTTACAACGCTAAAAACTGGGTTTCGATACCCGTGGTGGGCAGGGCACAGATGGCCAATTGTGTACTTTTGTGCTTAATTACAAAACAATAACATGTACACTCAGGTCATAAAGGTGTGTTCGGATCTGGGATTTAGAATTTCCAAGGCGGGGAGATTCCTTGTACTTAATACTAAATGGCATTAGAAAATATAGGGATATGGATCAACTTGGGGTACCAGGACCATTCAGAAAAAAACCTACAACAACTCGTACCCCTTGCTATTCAAATTGTGGCATCTTATAACAGGTGAGAATCCACAAAACATAGGTCCGTGACAAAAGCTATTCACGTAGTCAAGGCAACAGAACACAACTTATTCAAGAAGAATCTCCGCCTGGAAAATATATGTGTCATACATATAAAAATCGCTTCCACGACATATCTGTTCAGCCATGAATTATCTAAAGCAGCTGAAGAATGAAACGGTATTCATGCTGCTCCATATAAATACATACCAGATGCAGTGACTATGAAGTTCTGTGCAATTTACTCTTGAGGTAGATCTAGGGAAACAGTTGTCCTCATACACTAAATGGATTGTGGAAAACAAGCAGAGAAGAGTAGTGTACTTTGAGCATGATAGTCTCCAACGGAGCCTTTTTCAATGGAAACTATAATTCCAAGCCATGGTTGTCAGGTAGGATAAGACTGGACGTGGTGACATGGACTTTAACGACGTGACGAGGCTCCAAAATCATTTTAATATAAAGTACTCACTTCTGTAGTGTATAAACGGGTGTTCTGCTGTACATTTGTTTGTCTTCTATAATCACATGGCTTTTTTTCAACATAGTTTAAAATGATATCTGTGAAGGCTGCTAGCCATTCTATTATCATGGTAATCACTAGAATGTTTGCAATGCTGACATGTTTATTTTTGTATGTGAGTATCTATCTATGCTAAAATGTATAAATGAGAAATAAATAGTTTATATTTGTTGTTCAAATATCAGATGCACCTTCTATGGATATTATGTAGCGTTACTATTTTCTTTAGTTTTATATTTTGGATTTTAAAAGCTGGTTTCTGTTCCATATTATAGTATATCTAGCAGTAGTGAAAATACTCATTACCCAACATGTGAGAAAAGATTGAACTGTGTCACTCCTTTTTGGCTAATGTTAATGTGAGTCTACACTATACAAGACAACATTTATTTAACTATATACAGTATATTGTATTTTTAAATCATTTGAGGTTAGTATCTAACTCATGTGGTTGATTGTTTATACTTAGTATATTTTTCTAAAGGATATGTTTGAATTGCTTCTGCATTCTGCACTTTCAAAATAGCAGAAGATGGTTCGGCAATGAGTCATTCTGATTCCGGTTTCTTGTAGTGTAAAGAATTGTTAATTTGTAAAGGAATTTTTCTTACAATTCTGATACTTTTTGGACATTAATTCTTTGTTTTACTCTTCTGTCTGGCTGTAATACATTTAGTTTAAATTTGTTTGTCGTTTAAGCGCAAAGCTGCATAAGGGGCTATAGTTGAAACTTTACAAAATTTACTATTTAGAGGAACTACTGGATTGCATTTTTGCACAGAAAGAGTAACCTAGATTTGTTTCGTATGAGATACCTACCTTGTTTATATGCATACATATCAATAATGCTGCATTAGCACTTATCACAGTTTTTACTAAATTTCACCTTATCAACTCTTTTTGTACATATGTATTCATATCTCTAGACGTGTACATATATCAGAGAAGACCCTCAGCTTCTTGAACGATGAGTTTGATGTTATTCCTGGTGATGGAGCTTTCAGGGAAGAAACCATAAGATTAGCAGGAATCAAGACATACTTCATTGTAGGAGTACTAAAACCTGTAAGGAAACCTTTAATATATTTTAAAGTATCCAAAAATTGAAACACGGTGCTAATTTATTTAGAAATCAAAATTTAGTAGCTCTACAAGTAATTCTTTAGCAAATAGTCTTAATGCGGTTACTGAAATTTAGCTCATTTCCTTATCAAATATAAATATATGATAGGTAATGACCAAATTATCAAATAAAACTATTTAAATAGGAAACGCTGATAAGTTTAACTTGTATCTCATTCATTATAGATCAAATGTCTGTACAAATTCCTACGATGTTTGGTTTTACTATTTTATGACTATAAAGTGTTAATATCCGCTGTTTAGCCGAACAGTTAGTGTATATGAATTTTCATTATTATGTTATTATATTTTTGCTTCTATGTGACTAGTGTGTTTTAGCGCAAAGTTATACAATGGGCTATCTGCGTTTTGTCCATCGCGGGGAATCTAATACCAGATTCTACTGTTGTAATTCCGTAAAATTACCGCTGACCAATCGAGGACATGAACTAAGGTCAAAGACCAGAAATGCTGAAAAAATACAGTATGTTATTTTAGTAGGCTTGCTTTCCTATGATGTTTCATTTTGTCTTTCAAATATTGAATAGCTAGTGAACGTTTCAATATTTAAATTGTTAATAAAATTTGTACCTACTTTCTTTGGTACACCGAGGACTATACTCAACGGTTTTTGTTTTAATAGTAGCAATGATGAGATGTGACAAGCACTTAAGTTACATATATGGGTAGGGGACAGACCTATCTAGTTAAATCAGCAGTATGGTATTGACACCATCAGGATGATTATCCCTAGTTAAAGGCATTATAACACGTGATTGCTCCATGTCTTTGTTAAACTCCTGTTGATAGCTTCCATGGCATGTTTATGAATGGTTGTAAAGTAAGTGATCTATGTTGTTTTGCTAATTAGGTTGAAAATTGTAAGAAAATGATCTGTAACAAAGCATCACAAGTGATGGACAGCGTTAAAGTTCGTTGTTATTGGTCGAACCGTCCACTACAATTAGTCTTACATAGTAAGATCATGCAATTTGTTATTTCAAGCTACATCTTACATACTAAAAGTCGCTGATTATCTCAAAGGTCGTCATATATATAATAAATGTTGTTTATTATCTCAAAGTAAATAATACGTAATAATAACTTTTTATTATTGCAAAATTCATCCTACGCAATAAAAGCTGTAGATTTCCCAAAATACATTATACGTAATTAACTGTTGTTTATTATACAAATATTCATAATATATAATAAAGCTATTGATTATATCAAAGTACATTATACATAATAAAAGTTGTTTATTATCTCCCAGTTCATCATACGTAATAAAAGCTGTTTATATCCCAAAGTACATTATACATAATAAAAGCAATTAATTCTCCCACAGTTCATCATACACAATAAAAGTTGTTTATTGTCCCAAAGTACATTATACATAATAAAAGCAATTTATTCTCTCACAGTTCATCATACACAATAAAAGTTGTTTATTGTCCCAAAGTACATTATACATAATAAAAGCAATTTATTCTCCCACAGTTCATCATACACAATAAAAGTTGTTTATTATCCCAAGTACATTATACATAATAAAGCAATTTATTCTCCCACAGTTCATCATACACTAAATAAAGTTGTTTATTAATCCCAAGACTATTATACATAAGTAA
>NW_013665889.1:76565-95908 GCF_000517525.1 Limulus polyphemus
TTATTCTCCACAGTTCAATCATACATAATAAAAGTTGTTTATTATCTCACAGTTCATCATACGTAATAAAAGCTGTTTATATCCCAAAGTACATTATACATAATAAAAGCAATTTATTCTCCCACAGTTCATCATACACAATAAAAGTTGTTTATTATCCCAAAGTACATTATACATAATAAAAGCAATTTATTCTCCCACAGTTCATCATACATAATAAAAGTTGTTTATTATCTCACAGTTCATCATACGTTATAAAAGCTGTTTATATCCCAAAGTACATTATACATAATAAAAGCAATTTATTCTCCCACAGTTCAACATACATAATAAAAAGTTGTTTATATTCCAAAGTACATTATACGTAATAAAAGCAATTTATTCTCCCACAGTTCATCATACATAATAAAAGTTGTTTATTATCTCACAGTTCATCATACATAATAAAAAGTTGTTTATTATCCCAAAATACATTATACATAATAATAGTTGTTTATCATAGCAAGTAAATCACACATACCAAACAGCTTGTTATTTCAAAATATGTTAAGGATAATAAGAACATGTTGTTACCCCAACGTTAATACACGCTACCTCTGAAAGGCTTAGAATATGTTTCTTATTAAGACATCTAATGCAAATTACAAAAGTGTTATTTAATACTGAGGTAGGGCAATAGTTGTATACTACTGTAATAACTTCGAGGTACCAATACTTTGCCCTCAAACTAGATGTTCTACCTTAACGAATCGCTGGTTTAAGTTTTTAATCAATAATGTCTGTTTCATACACAAGCCATTTTCATCACGTCCTCTAGCGATAATCTTAGACATACATCACGCTTTACCAACACATAGTTTATTTAGTAGCTGTCACTAAATTTGTGTGCTCTTTTATATGAATTTTTAGCCATCTAGTGAGCAAACCGATATACATTAAATTCATATTTCAATTTAGATGCTTTTAAATATGGAATTCTAACCTTATTATTAAAACAGAAATAATTGGATATAATTTTGAATGAAAAAGTCCCTAATACTGTTATAAAGTGTGATTTATTTTGTGTTTGTATCCACAACGTGAAAGCATTCGAGTTTACCATATAATGGAGCATTTGTTGATATTTTACGTACTTTTATATTACCTATAACAAACGAACTTTTTAATTTTATTTCAACAGGTATGAGCGTAGTATACCTTATAGAATTTACCCTACAGTTGCTATGTTCAATCGAATTACACAATCCTCCTTAAATACAAAAGAAATATGATTAGTCCTGAATTGTAAGTCTTAGCCAATTACCTATTTTAGTAAATGGCCCTTTAATAAACGGGTGGGGTTGCTTCAGATTGTTAGATTATAAAATACTTCAAAGATTATTTAGAAGTCATAACGTTTTCGAGCATATTTATTTCAGGTCACTTATTTCTTTTGAATGGACTATACATGCTAAAGAATTTAAATTTTCTGTTTAATTGTCTGTTTTTCACCTTGCTGCTACAAATCATGTAAACTGGCATGTTTTTCAAAAAATTCTAAGGGTCTGCGCAAATGGCGGGCTGGGTGTGATGCTGTAGTTAGCGTTCTCTGATTGTGAATCTAAGTGTTCGTGACTTGATGTTCATTGCCCCAAAAAGGTGCTCAGCGTTTTTGGGACCGTGTGTGCTATATAAGAGCGACGATCAAATCCCACTATTCGGTCAGACACGAGTTGGCGGTGTATATTATTGATTAGCTGCCTTCCTCTGTTCCCTGATGTTTACGAACTTACAACGCAGAAATCTACGGTTCGATTCCCCGCGATAGCTCAATTTGGCTTTGCTCTGAAACAACCAAGCCTTCCCTCTATTTTATCAGTTCAAAATGAGGGAAGCCATGCAAAGATGTCCCTTGCGTAGGTTTAAACTAAACTTCTATGATTCGTAATTCTGCACGAGTGGTTATTAACTATGTCTCTTTTTTGTGTTTGTTTGTTTTTTAACAGAAATATAAATAAAAATCAACTAAAGCATTAGATTTTCCAACCTATTAATTTGTTATCAGATTAGTAGAAAACATTCTGTATTCTAGCTGGTCATATATTACTTATGGTCAATATTAGTATGCTGAGATTTCAAAATTTCAACACAAATTACATAATGAGAGTTTCAGTTTCTGGAGCACTCGTAGAATGATAATGAGCGTATTTAAGAATGTGGGAAATGGAAAGTAAGGAAAGCCATTTGTTTTTCACAATGTAAGCTTTCAATTATTGCAACACAAATTATGTGCAGAAACGTTTTTGGAGTTTCGTAAATACGTTACCCAGAGTGGTTTTATCAATATTTAAATTCAACTGTTTATGTTGTATTGACGCATGGTGCATAATGGCATTGAAATTGAAATTACCTTATTTTGTTGTGTAGTATCCTGCTGGAACATTAGATGACGCCCTCAACAAGAATGGAAACCAAACGGCCATCAAACAGGTATTTGGAGTGGTTAACTAACGATTTATTTCTTTTTATGTATAACATTTTGCTATGTTTACCATATATTTTTCATATAATTAGTTTTCTTCCCAGTAACTACTAGTATTTAACTGTAGAATGTTATTTAGAATCAGATTGTTTCATTATTGATATAATAACTCAATAAGATGTAATCAAAAATCTAAAATCATTTCATGTCTTTAATTATAGGCTGCCAATTTCACGATATCAAGCTTTTAAAATTTGTTTTTTATTAAACATGCAAGCAGTTATGTTATTTCTTACTATTATTTTATGATTCTGGTATATTATTTAAACGTAAATGAAATTCGTGCCGTATTATTTGTCAAACATTTCGCGAATTTGAAAAAAGTAATCACTAAATAATATTTTACAAATCCTTACTAAATATTTCGCGTATACAAAAAAAAATATTTGTAGACAAGATTAAACTATTCGCTAATTCAGCAAATTTGATATAAAGTGAACAGAAGAACAAACGGACGTTATTCAGAAATAGAAACTCAATTCAGATGAACCATGTTTAAAGTTAGAAAAGATTCGAATGGCATTCTTATATTTCCTCCAGACTTTTTGGGCAAATCCTTAGAATAGTTTTTCGTGTAATAAAGTTGCATTCAGTGCTATTATTGTACTTTGCTGAGCTACATTCTAAAATTTTAAAAGTGAATGATATGCAAGACTGAAGATGAACCAAAGAATAGCGCCGAATTCCAAAAAGATATGTTTAAAATTTATAATAAATCCAGCAATTCTAACTTAAAGCTTGTGTCGATTAAAAGTCATAAGACTCCTGTTATTTCTAGGCAGAATTTGAAAATCGTTCTAGAAGTATACGACAATATTTCACCTGAAGAAAACTGATTGTTTATTTATATATGTTAGTTATGTTCTTCTTGAGTTATCGTAAGTAATTTATCTAAACATTTTGTGCTGTAACAAATATTATATTTATCTTATAAATTAATAGTGATACTTATTATCAAGTGAACAGAATATTAAGGGTATAGACTTCTAAATTGGAGAAAGTTATATCTATGATCAAGTGGACTGAGGCAAGAAAGGTCGAATTTCCTCTAATGTTAATACTTGATATGATTAAATGGCTGGGAACAGTAAAAGTCTAAACTCCTCTAATGCTAATACTTGATGAAAGTAGTTATCCCTACACTCCACAAGCACGCCACAGTGTGTCGACCTCAGAAAATGAGGGAGGAGGTATAGATGATGACGTCATAGACACCATGATATCATAGACATTAGAGAACATTATGTCATAGTTCCATGAAGTGACACCAGAGAGACATCTTAGGGAGGGTGGTATCATAGTTCTATACCAGAGGACCTGTTACTATAGGCGGATTCTATTAATAATATTTATAGGAGATATTATTACTATAGGCGGATGGTGTTATTAAGGTTCTATAGGCAAACAGTGTTATCAAAGTTCTGGAATAACGTTAATTGAGGCGAATGTTGATACTAAGGTTTCTATGGGCGTTACTAGGTAGATTATATATGTTTTGCGAAGGCGGATAGTACCATATGATTGCATACATATTTCAACTTATGTTTGTGTATTTATTGTGTATGTTTTACAAAGTGGATGTGTTTCTTTAGACAAATAGTCTTACTAGGCATAATGTTTTCAGTTTCGCTTTATAAGTAAAACATTAATTACAATTTACAAAAGCTGACAGTCCCGTAGAGTTGCATAAACGTCTTAACTTATGCTTTTGTTTTCATTTATATATTTATTTGTATTTCATGTTTTTTACAAAGGCAGATTATAGTTTTAGTTTCTATATTTAAGCATCCTTTTTACAATATTGTCCTCAAAAGGACGTTTATTTAAATATCATGCACTTTCACTAGTTTGTCTTTATGCTATCCATATAACTATGACTTATTGTTTTTGACAAAATACGTAATTTCAAATACGTACTTTTTACAGTGTTTCTATGTGCCGAAGATGTTATCATTACTAAGGATAGTGTTACTTTAGGCAAACAATGATCCATAGGATTTTAACACACCTGCTGTTTCTGTAAAATGACTGTGATATTAATAAAACACTTCTTTACAGTTTGTTGTTTCTTACAATAAATGATATTGTCTTTCACATTTTATAAATCCATCATGTCTACTGTACAATTTCTGTCACTACTGAATATACTTTACAATAAAAATAAGCTGTATGTTCACAATACTTTAACTCTGACAATGAAGAACGGATTTTGTATGTCACTGAGCTTATCAGTCAGTAAAACAAAATTATCTATTCATGCACTTTACAAAACAATACAGACAATTAAATGTAAATTCATGAACTTTTCAATATTTGATGGTACATTACGAAATTATTTTCTTCTTCTAGGTTACTATATTCTATTTTCAATCTAGAATTCATATATACGTTATTTAAATATATCTTTACAAATATAACACACCAAGATCTATACATAGTCTAATTTCTTGAAGGTGTAATTGCTTATACACATAAAAAAATATCAATATTGTCCACAATCCTACAATTTGGGCTATGGTCTTCAAATTTATCCGAGGGGTAAATTCCTGTGACAAGCTGATTGTTCGGTAACATTTGATATTAACAAATAACACAAACTGAAATGTGTACGAATTATAAATACTGGACTGCTAAGACTAAATGGACTTTCATACAAGTCTGGTACATTAAAGTTAGTGTAAACTCACACATACTTTTTTTTCTTAGTTAGACTGATCTTTGTTTATTAGTTACATGACTGCTACTTGAGAAACAATCCATTCTGTATCATTTAATGAAAACAAAACATGTGTTTCATCTGATACATAACAACATAGAACACTGATTGAGGCTCTAGTACAATATAAAGGATAGAAAATGTGTTAAATACTTTGTTACATCACTCTATCATTGGAAAAATAAGTAACATAAATATTAAAGTGGGCGTTTTCAATATTGTTATATACTTCTAAGTTTGTGATCTCGCAACAAAAAGTATAGTCTACAAGAAAAGACACATCTATCCTTTACATGAAATCATTTTATAAAGAGAATTCCTATAAATTCACATAAAAACCATTCACCAACGTGAGTTGATTTATTACAAGAGCGTCAGAACACACAAGTCTATTGCTGATGCCAGATGAGATCTTTTCCTGGTAGATTGAACATAACTTTGTCTGCAGTTTTACTTGGACAGTCTTGGCATGAGACCTCGAGGCTGTCATCAAACACTGGGTCCCTATTTTTTTTTTCTTTTCACCAACAGAAATAACACTGTAATGACAATATGTTCAGCGTTGTACACTTATTTACCATCAGAATATTGTTTATTTTTCATTGATGATCACAAAACTACTTTAAAAATAAATAACATTCTCTCATCTCTGTTATACAGAGTTCATTCTTTAAGTTAGAAACATAGACAACTGTACCTTAAGGAGAACAATGTGATAATATGTTATGACTTATTTCTGTTACTACAGTGAGCATTACTAGATTTTCGTAAATCTTATTAAACTTTATTGACATCTAATATGTAAAAACTAAGACTCTATTACATCTCAATAATTGCACTCCGAAGAAGTTAGACTATGTATAGAACTGTATGAGTAATATTTGTAAACAATGATAGTTTTAAATGACAAATATGTGAGTTCTAGATCGAAAGTAGCAACTTTTAAACAGAAAAAAAAATTCCTAATGTATCATCAAATATTGAGAATTTCAAAGATGTGCATTTAGCTTTATGCATCGTTACGTAAAGAGAAACTAGTTAAAGTGCATGGTATTTGAATAAGCATCCTTTTGAGGACAATATTGTAAAAAGTATGCTTAAATATAGAAACTAAAATTATAATAGTCCTATAGAAACATTATCATCCTTCGTAAAACCTATATAATATATAGATGAAAATTATAAATATAAGTGGAATCTGTATGCAATCCTGCAGAACACTATCCGCCTTTGTAAAACACATGTAATACAGATAGATATATAAAAGAAAACGAAAACATTAGTTAAGAACTGTATGCATCCCTATGGGACTGTCAGCCCCTTTAAGTCATACCTAATGCTTTACTTATAAGGCAAAACTGAGAAATCAACGTTATGCCTAGTAAGATCAATCGCCTGAAGAAAGAGATCGGCCTTTGTCAAACGTATGCAATCATACAATATTATCTACCTTTGAAAAACATACATAATCTACCTAGCAACGCCTATAAAAAACCTTAGTAACAACGTCTGCCTAGAGTAACAGTATCCCAGAACTTTGGTAACACCATCCTCCTATAGAACCTTAATAACTTTATCTGCCTTTAGTAACAACATCGCCTATAAACCTTAATAACACACTCTGCCTATAGTAACAGGTCCTCTGGTATAGAACTATGATATCACCCCTCCCTAAGACTGCCGTGCCCTCTGGTGACACGTCATTGAACTATGAAGTCATCTTCTCTAATGTCTATGACTTCATCATTTCTAGTGGCTATGACCCTCTACCCTCTTACACACTTGTGGTGCTCTCTGGTGGCGTATCTGTCAATTGCTGGAATAACTACTGATGTGATTCAATGTATGAGGTCAGGAAAAGTCTGAACTCCTGTAACGCTAATACTTGATATGATTAAATGAATGTGAACAATAGAAGTTGGTTTGTTTTTTTTAAGTTAAGCACAAAGCTACACAATGGGCTATCTGTGTTCTGCCCACCACGGGTATCGAAACATGGTTTCTAGCATTGTAAGTCCGTAGACATACCGCTGCGCCACTGGATGGTCAGTAAAAGTCTAAACTCCTGACTCCGGTAATGGTGATATGTATTTTCAAATGAGAGTGAGATTAATAGGGTCTAAACTGACACCAACTTCGGGTAATTAAAGTGCCCGTATCAAAAAAATAATAGTAACTACATTTATTTTGTACAAAGGACAATACTGTTACAAGACCCATTTAATAAATTTTCTTGTTGACAGCGGAATGAGGCACACAAAATGTTCGGTTAAAATGTTATTATATTAAGTCGAGCATAGCCTAGTGGTGATCTTGCCTGCCTATGAATCCGAAATTTCATGGCTCGCATCCCATTAAAGCACTTTGGGGCCATGGGTGAGATATAAGATTGACGGTAAAATTCCACTATTCATTTAAAGACGGCTACTGCAGATAGCCCTTGTGTAGCTTTATACAAATATCTGAAACAAACAAAAAATACTTTTCACGGCATGCAAATATCAGTTGAATGTGCACAGGACGTGAATGTAACCGACATTATGATTTTGGATACTTTAATTCTTTTCTTTCAATAAAAAAGTTTATTCATAGTCCGTAATTACCATAATTATATGCTCATTCTGCCCATTATCATTTGAAAGTCAGTTAACATGCACCTTTAATTGATCTGGTTGGTAAAGTTGTGATTAGTATTTCTTCTTTACGTGGAGAAACAATGAAGATTAAAAACATTTTGAGACTGAAGTAATTTGTTATCAGTTTTATTCATAATACAGTCTATGAATTTCAGAATGCAACTGACTCAGAGCAATTAGTATAGCTCAACGCTCCTAAAACTTAATAGTTATAATTTTACAGTACAAAAGGGCAAAACGCCATTTTTATTTAATCAAAGGTTAAAACTTTCGCATATATTTCGTATTAAGGATAAGTTGTCTAGTGTAGATAAAAAATATTAAAACTTTAATATTATAAGCAAGATTAAAATGTATTGTTCCTAACCCTTGTGAAAATTAATCTGAAGTAATCTTAAAACTAGAATAATTCGAATTATCCTTATTTTCTGAATTTGTAATATTGTTAATATACTTTCTAAAATAATATTTTGACAATACACTAAACTGGAAATACATTTAAGCTGAACATTTTGTTCGACTTCAAAAATTACTACTACAACTTTGTAAGAACTAGTATTTAGAGAAAGTAGTAAAATTTCCGAGAGGAAAGTGTAATTGAAGCTTATCACAGTAAATGTGATCATCAAGCTTATTGAAACTTCAAAATTAATGTTGAAACAAAGAAGTAATCTTATTAAGAAAATTTCTGGAAACATTCGTATTTATGGTTTTTGTGTTGAGTTTCCATTTATTGGGCGGATATTGTATAAATTTGGTATACTTTTTTGGCGGTATTCATATAAAGTACATTTTTATATTCCGAACCTAAAGTCAATTACTTTTGTCAGAAATTTCCCAAATATGGCATAATAAATTTAAATAGAATAAGAAATACTAAACTTATATGTTTTCTTAAAATATTACATGCATTTCTGTACTCTAATTTAAAATACATTCTACTTTTCGAATATGTAATATATTTTGCTTTCACAGAAAGTGGCAATTGTACAACACACACACACAGCTAAATAACATTCTTGTAGATTTTGTCGCTTGACAGTACTTTTAAAAATACGAATCGGAAATATGTTTTTGCACCAGAAATTACTATAATCGGATTTCATTGTAGTATAAACTGCTTATGAAGAAAATTATTAAAGAGAGTTTTATTGTCAGTACAATAATGTATAAATACAAAGTTTGAGCACGTGTTATTAAAAACGATATTGGAGTCTCACCACGTTGTTACAGTCCATGTCGCTACGTCCTTTCAACTCTGTATGACAACTATGCATATTCACAATAACCCTGCAATGTGGTTTCCATTGCAAACAGCTCTTTTGTAAGGCTGCCATGTCCGAACCATCTCACACTTATCTTCATGTTTTCCATAATCCATAGTGTATTAGGACGATGATTTCCCAAATTCATAAGTGCTACATCTGGCGTCTTGACTGGTATGTTTTCGTAAGGAATAGCATGAATATACATTTCATTTTCAAACTTCTTAACGTATGTGTCGGTTAAACGGAAATGTTATGGAAGAAACTTGGGTATACGTCAGTATAAGTGAGTTGTGCCACTTTTCCAGATGAAGATCTTTCTTGATAATGGGGCACGTTGACAACTCATGCCTCTGAGCTTTTTGTTCGTTGATTCTCGTTTGTTACAAGATGCTACACTGGGCTTACCATGTGCGGGATATAATTTGTTGTAGGTCTCTTTCTGGGTTGTCCTGGTTCCCCATATTGATTCATACCCCTTGGTTTTTCAATGGCATTAAATACCAGGGAATTCCTATCTTGGAAATTCTAAATCTTCACTCTGAACAGATCTTTATGATGTGACTGTATGGATATTTTGCATCGGAAAGGATTATTGCACATTGATTTGTTTATTCAAAATCGTCTTAAGATAACGTCAAATAATATCCTTGTCAAAATGATTTTTAAGCGTCAAATACTAAGCCTTTGTAAATGGGTATAAATATTATTCTTTTAAATATATGACAATGAAATACAGTTATATGATCGGACTTATAATTTTAAATTCTAAGACAAAGATGGAATATAATAGAAAATGGATTCAAATGGTAAGAAAGTTAGGAGTTTACAATTATATGCTATTGTTCTCATTATCAGAGATATGACATATAATAAAAAAAATGTAAAAATTGAATTATGCTTTAATGCTCTTCTTTCTTGAAATATTTTTCTTAAGTGTCTATACTAAAATAATAAATTGAAAATATATTCTCAGGACTGACTAATATTAATTATAACTTTTAATAATTTATCAATTTAAAGAATGTTAGAATGTTTAGCTCCCACACATACTAAAATTTCATATAATCTTTGAAATTGTAAAGTGAGTACATGTCAAAAGAAATACATCTAAATTGATTGTTTTCTCTACGTTCTAAAACTCGACAAGTTTTTAACATGCATAAAAAATCGTTGTTTGTATTAATTAATTGAGAAGATTAGACTTTTAAAAACAATAAAATTAAAAACCGATATTATTAAGCCAATATTTTTAACAATGAATTCTAGCTTCTTTCTGGAAAAAACAGTGAACAGGTGAGCCGAACATCTACAGTTTTCCATTGCTTCTGCTACCTGGAGACTGAAGGTGGTTGTTGTTAATCTGGAATAAAGCATTGATGGACCTATTGCAAAAGTCTTCAGCCAGCTTCACTCGTGGAATAGATGAGCTGTATATATGTAGTACAACCATCCAACGCCAACCAGTCAGAGCCCACATATATTGATTCATTTGTGCATAAATGGAATATACCTTCTAGTATATTATCACTTTCTGTTGCAGTGATAAAAATAACGACTAAAATTCTTTGTTTTCTATCCAAAAATCAAGCTACATTTGCTCGAACAGTTATCTCTCTCTCTCAAAGTGCATGTTGGTTTATTTTTTTATCTGTTATTATTGAAAGTCAGTTATTAGTACCAACTGAGATAATAACAGGAAAGGTAACTGAAGTAGAAGTCACAGGAATTAGCTAAGTAACTAGTGCCAGTTTCGTTGTACTGTCAGATAGTAAATGCATGGCTACTAGATATATGAGGTCACTTGTGGAGGATAGTGTAGATATTCCTTAACTAGTTATAGCAGCAGAAACTCAGTCAATTGTTGGTAAAGTTTGTAAATTTGTTTATGGGACCAACTGGTCATGTGAGAAAAGCAACGGCCATTCTTCATCGCATACACAAGTTTTACAAATACCTCAGTAGTCAGGGTTTAGCCCAATCTATGCCCAGAATAGATATTGATAAATGTCTGGGTTCCGAAAATTTGTACTCACTTTCTCCTAAATAGCAAGATTACTGCATGCACTAAATAAGGCAGAAATGAACTTTTGATGGACTAAGAAAATTGCTCAGACACATTTTAGTAAATAAAGTGTGCTTTAGTTGAGGCACCAGTGTTGACTTATACTTGGCAAAATTATTAATTTATACTGAAAACTGTATTAGTAATTGGGGCAGTATTTGGCCAGGTACAGGAGATCATAAAGCATGTAATCTCATGCGTTAATCCCACATTGGTAGATCTTGAATGAGATCATTGCCATTACTTGCATAGTTGAAAGTTTACCATTCTAGTTGAACATATGCCACTAAAATGGCTGATGAACTTCAAAAATATTGAGGGCATAATTTCACGTTGGACTAAAACAATACAGTAGAACATATTGTTAGTACAGCACCAACAACATCAGCAGCACAGAAACAGTCTTAGGGTTATCTTGACCGCTTCTGAAAGCTTCTCTCTTTATTATATATCTGGATTCTGGATATCCTACAGTAGTTAACCCCTTGCAGAATGACTAAGATGTCTCCTTGTCCAAAACAGTGCCCTGGTGACCAGTTCTGTTTGGTAGATTCACTAAAGATTTGGTGCTTGCATGAATAGTTATGAGTGCATAAAAGTACTTTAGATTTTGCAGGATACAAGTACTGGTCAATACCAGGATGTCCTTCACATACCACTGTGAATCTATGGAAGGAGTTCTGACTGCATTCACAGCAAATCATTGAGAGTAAATATAAACACCATACTGTGTTCATGTTCCCCAAAGTAAAAGCTGTCCAGGCCATGACAGGGTAAATACAAATAGAGACCTGTAGGCTCTTCATTTCATTAAATAGTACAGAATATAACCAGTCCTCTTACTGAGACGGATAAGTTAATCACTGCGTGTTTGTCCTTAGTGATTATACTACTATTTGAGCTTATGCCTACTTCAGCAAAGACCATTACCGTTAGTTGACTGAAAATTGGAAAGCATTATTTGGAGCAACTGAAGAGATTCACAGTGATCACGGAGAAAACTTCAGTTATAAACTGTTTTCATAGTTGTGTAGAATGCTGAAGATATGCACATCACAATATAACCTGAAGTCTCATGGCTTAGCAGAGTGGGTAGATAAGAACTACCAAACACATGCTTGTGAAATTTGTAAGTCTTACGATAAGCACCTATCATGTGTCGTGGTGATGTATGAAGCAAGTAAACAGGAATCATCTTGATGTTTATCAAACCCCGTGTTCAAATGAGAAGCACAGTTCCCTGTGAAATGTTTTATATGGTCTACCAGCAAATGCAGGAGTGCTAAAGACTTCATAGTAATATCCGTAGTGATTGAAGTCTTCATTAATGTATGCACGTGACTGCATGCCAGCTGATAGTTAAAGTAGTCGTATGTCAAAGCAGCATCAGAATTAAAGTTCGAACCAGGAAATTGAATCTCATTTTTATACCAGCTTGATTCCAACTGTTCTCTTATGCACCTCGTTCACCACAGCTCAATGAAATGAGCTACATGCTACAGCTGTCATTTGGCACGCAAACGGGTTGAAAAGTTAAAGTTACGTGTCACAGACATGCATTTTGTGAATTACTTGTACTAGCAATCTAAGGTGAATGAGCAAATGTAAAGAACTCTTTCTTGTAATATATTTGACGATTTGCGAAGAATCTGATAAATAAAAACCAAGGATGGAGTAGTTTAGCTACTTGGATGATCAATTAAGACACTAACAACACCCTCCTAATCACTATACCTGGAAGTAACCGCCTAACCATAAGTTTAGATTACTTTAAGCATAAATCAAGCTCTCAGGTTGTTTTTCACTGTAAATTTTTAATATTATATTATAAGATTTTCATAGGTTAATACAATTACAATATACGTATGATAAAGACTAATAATTGAAAAGATGTGATGTTGTACTGCTGAAAATCACTAGCTCGTTAAGGCTAGGACATTTGGGTTCTTAGATGTAGTACCTCGAACATACAACATCTAGAATATTAATACTTGTTGGGTGTATTGCTGATCAGTTGGAGCTTAAAATATCCAAAATATTGAAAATATGGTTTGATTCTTGTTTTCCAAGCGTTTGGATGGAACCTTATGGTAAATATGGATTAGTATTTATCAAAGATCTTGCCTGAGATTATGTGTACGTATGTGTTTGTGCAATTTTGCTTTGCATCTACACACACGTTTGTACTTCTTGTGTATAGTAATCCTATTTATATCTTCCAAGTTCACAGGGATGGAGTTCTGCTTTTATGCAGCATGAGAAATAAAACAGACTGGGATAAATCGCAGTGAGAAAGTTTTATTTTACTTGTTTTCGCTTTCAATCAATTTTCTCGCTATCCAAATGCAGTAAGTTTCATAATCCATAGGTGGCGGTGACATGGCAGTGAAAAATTTGACTAACAGCTCTATAACTATATGTCCTTTTTTGATCTGTGAGTAAGTGTATTAAGTAGCTGAAAATAAAAATGATAGCTCAGGATGTGAAAATTATAATGGAAAGGGCCCCTTTTAATAAATTTCATCTGAAGTTAAGTGGAATTTGTATTGAAACAAGCAGTTCTGGCTTATGAGTGGAAGTGCATTAATTAAAACATGCAGCTATTCTGCTTGTTACCTGCCCTACTTGTAAAGTCAGTTGCTATGATCATAAGATGGGTTAGTTTGGTTCGTTTGAAATTTCGCGAAAAGTTACACGAGAGTTATCTGCGCTAGCCGTCTGTAATTTAGCAGCGATAAACTAGAGATAAGGCAGCTAGTCAACACCACCAACTTCCAACTCTTGGGCTACTCTTTTAACAACGAATAGTGGGATTGACCGTCACGTTATATTTTTGTTCCTATGCCAGTATCAGAACTTCAGACCTATTAGTCCTGAATTACACTATTAAGACCAAGTTCTTCACTGAGCTGGCAATTTTGACATTCAACTTTGTCAGTTTGTTTCCTGACTTTCCAATTTATTCATCATTTTATTTCGCCATCCTCTTATGCCATGCAACATTGAGGAGACATACGAGGAATGGTTTCTTGCTCGCTTGTTTGTCTCCTGTATTGTTATGTTCCCAAAGGTGCTAAGGGCACCAATCCACCGTCTGGGTGTTTAATCTTTTTACTGTCTAGCTATTTATCTTTTTAGTAAATACTCTTTATGTCAGAAAATTTGGATGTTGTCTAATAAGGTATCTGAACCACTTGATTTGTTGTCTCTTGATGTATGACAAGGCTGGTTCAGTTTTCATCTTCATTCTCATGTCGTTGTTAGGTATTTTGTCTCTGATGTTTACACCAAGAATTTTTCTGAGGCACCTCATTTCTGTTTTGACAATTTTTCTTTCATTTCTTGATGTTAACATCCATGTTTGGCACTGATAGCAAAGTGTTGGTATGAAGATGATGTTGGAGAGTTATCATTGTTTCAAGGGATATTTGTTTGTGTTGTAATAAAGGTGTTAATTGTCATGTTATGTGTTTTGCTTTCGTCGATTTCTGTATCTAAGGTGCCATCTTCTGAGATGATGCTGCTGAAATATTGGAACTCGTTTGCTTGCTTCAGTGTTTGATTTTCTATTTTAATTTTAAGGTTTCCACTTTTTCGTCGAAATGATAAAAAGTTTGTTTTCCAACACTGATCTTCTTGCATGTTGTGTTGATGCGTTCAGTATGGCTCTGCAGTTTTCATCCAGTGGATGCCATAAATGTTTGATCGTCTACAAACAAGAGCTCATTTAGGGTTAAAGTATGTGATGAAAAGGAACATTGAGAGAACACAGCTTTGTCAGACTCCTGAGTTCACTTGAAAAGCTTTTGAGGATTCCAATCTTGCTTTGACTACACAGCTGCTGTTTTTAAATACTTTTCAGGTGTTGATTAAGTGGTCACTGACACCATAGGTTTCAGTAACTTTCATAGCTATTCCCTGTTAACTCTGTCAAACGTCTTCTCTTAATCAACAAAGGCTAGGTTCGGCTGTTTGTTATACTCGATGGTCTTCTCTGTAAGTTGGTATAAAGATTGCCTTGGTATAGTTTCTATTCTTTCATAATTCTATTTGTGCCACATATAGTTGAGTTTCAATGGTTTGTCTCAGTCACTTCTCAGTCATTTCTGCATACACTTTTCCTGTGTGATTGAGTAAGGAGAGTCCTTTGTATTTTGTGCAGTCTCATTTGCTCCCTTTTCTCTTCAATAATGGAATGATGACTGCTTTCCTCTAGTCTTCCAGTTTTTCCTACTTTTTCATGCTAGATTGAAGATTTTGCTAGCTATGCAATGCACGTCTCCTTAGAGGTTTTTATCAGTTCTTTTGGGGTATTGCAGGGGCTATTTACACTGCTTTTCTTACTTTTTAAACACAACTTCTGGTTCTTTCTCGCAATCCTTCAGAATGTTATTACTTGATTCTTCTCGAGCTACTATATGAAGGAATTCAAAAGTTCTCTGAAGTATTCTCCCTGTTCCAAATGTTTTCTCTGGGGCAGTGATTGGATTTTCATTTTTTTATTTATTATCTCAGTGGGATCGTAGTTCCTATTTCGCCCTCTTATTGCTTTAACTTGCATGTAGATCATTCCCTTTTTGTTTGCTGTTTTGCGATCTTCCTTAATCATCTTTCCACACTCTTCTCAAGATTTCTCATTCACTTTCTTTACTAATTCTTATGTGGTTCTTCTACTTTTTCTATACTGGATGTATTCTTATTCTGTTTTACTCTTAGTCCTATTTTATACTTCTCCTTCATTTTTTGGACTTTCAATCAGTTTAGTTTAATGACGTCTTCTTTGTTTATTTTGCACTTTGTTTCCACTATTGGTGTTTTGCTGTTTATTCGCAGTAACACCATTTTATGGTCTGTATCTGTTATATTTCCTTTGCAGATTATTCTCGCCGGTATGAAGTCAGTTTTGGCATTTGCAGTTCATATCATTCCATTTATACCAAGAATACACTTGTGAGTCTCCAAGTTTGAAGAATGTATTTGTAATGTAATTTGTAATAAATCGTGACGGCTACATAGTTCCAGCAATCTGCTTCCATTTTCATTTTGTAATCCCCTTTGATCACTGAAAGGGCCCCAATAGTCTTTGATTTGACCTCTTTCTTTTCCCAGTTTCCCATTAATTAAAATCGCTTATTACGTACAGATTGTCTTCTACTTTTACGTTAGAAATGCAGATTATCAAAAAATTCGTCACTTTCTTCTTTGGTGCTGTTGTTACATAGTACATACATATGCTGGTACGTTGCTTTTTTATTTACCTCGTTAATTCTGATATTGGTTATTCTCTCAGAGATACTTTCATTCTCTAGGTTGCTTTTGGTTGTGTCTAGGTTAATTATGAACCCAACTCCATGCTTGGCTTGTTCTTCTACATTTACTCCAAAATAATTGAGCATGTAGTTTTGTTGTAGTTACCTGGTGCCGTTGCTTTGGAGCTTTATGTCTGCTAACCAACTATTTTTATCTTTCGGACCTTCATCATTGTAAATATTTCCTAATGTTTGTTGCCCATGCCACATATATTGAGTGTTGAAATGGTCGATTTCATTTTTTTGTCTCTTTGTCCTTTGTACTCGCCTAGTTGTTTTCCATTTAAATCCATTCAGTTGTGTTTCCTTTGTTTGTTTTTTCAGCAAGATTTAATCCACCACTGGTTTGCTAACCTGCGCGACTTCACCTGAGCTCCATTGGCTAGGCTTTTTTTTTTTCAGGATGATCAGGGTCGTTTTTCATGGTTATAATAGCGGTTTCGTGGTTTAAGCTCACACCACACTTTGATCGAACCCAGCAATCCCCCACTTCGGCTAGTTATCATCATGAGATGTATAAAGTTGGGAAGGTGAAGTTTGTGAATATGTGGAAATGTATCACGTATGAGTTTATAGAAATAAAAAATTGAATTGTACAGGTGAGGTTTCTAAGTATATATACATTCTGGAAGTATAATGAAAAATGTAACGAAGAGCAAATAGCATTATTAAATACAGCCTTGCTTGGTCTAGTGGTTAAGGCACTCGACTCACATTCTGAAAGTTGTGGGTTCGAATTCCCTCCCCGGACATGTTCGCCCTTTCAGCCACGGGGGCGTAATAATGATGGTCAATCTCACTACCCGTTGGTAAAGAGTAGCCCAAGCGTTGACGTAGGATAGTGTTGACTTAGTTACCTTCCCTCTAATCTATCACTTTAAAATTAAGGGCAAGTTGCGTAGATAGCCCTCGAGTAGTTTTCGGCAAAATTGAAAACAAAGAAATAAAACAAATGAGCGATGCTATGAAATGAAAATATAAAATGTTGTATATAGAACGTAGAAAATAATATGATATTGTACAAGTAAAATGTATAATGTTCTAAAAATTAACTGTGTAAAAGTTCTATATATATATTTATATAACGCCAGAGTATGAGATAACAAGCACTGTTTACTTTGCTGGATTTAAAGCAAAGCCACATTGATCTATCTGCTGTGTTCCTCGCGGGGAATCGAACCCCAGATTTTAGCATTGTAAGTTCGTAAACATACCGCTGTCCCACCTGGGGACATTTAGCACTGTAAAAAAGAAAATGTAAAATGTATAGCATGGTAAAATATTAAGAAGTGAGAGATAAACTGGTATAATATGTATAGTGTGGTAAAACTATAAAAGTGTATAATGGAGTAAAAGAATTAAATATGCTCATTGATTTCAAAATTTATGAAATAAAAGTAATATTTGTTTACAAAATAGACTCATAAAGTTGATATGCATATATATGTTTCTGTAAGTCCAGTTGCACTAATTTTTTTATATCGATTTTATACAGGAAGAGACACACGAGACTCCCGAAGTTGGAATTGACGTCAGTTCATATGAAGAATATAAGATACGCCTCCATAAAGAACTTCTGAGCAGAGAGAGTGATAGGTTTGTCATAGTTTCTAAATCCTCATTTGGATTAGACTTTAGTTTTCCAGCAAACAAAACTATTCGCACAAGAAAGAAGAATACAGAAAAATTATCATAATTTGATAATATTCATAATCATTGAGTAAAAAATTAAAATCAAGTCTACTTGTGAAAAAAATATCGTACATGATAGTGTTTCAATCTTTTGTTGACACAGAAATTAAAACAATAGGTTTGAAGTAATTAACGATCAAAGGAGAGATATTTCTTACCTCTTGAAAATGAAGTATAATTTAGAAGTCTACTGAATGCTATTAAGTGAATATGCGCCTTCTTATGGTCATGCTTTTGAACAGAAGAGTTAGTTTGTATAAGGTTGTTGTAACGAATTGCTTTTACAAAGAGAATTAATTATATTTAATGTAGAAAAACTGTGTTTTTACACAAATATACAATTTTAAACGATAATTTTATTAAGAAATATATATTTGATCTAATTTCCAACTCTAATTTACTTTTTCAATTTCATCTCATAAAACTGAAAACCGCTTGCATATAATTAATTAGGTTTTCTTTCCTGCCGAGTTGAAAAAAACTTAATATTATTTCATTTTTCATTGTCAAAGATAATTATTCTGAGTAGCAGATATATGATAATTTCTATATCTATACGCATAAAACAAAAATGTTTGTATATTTGGTGTCGCAAGTAGTTGCAAGGAACTGGCTGAACCAGTTTAGATGACATATGGTTGAAGAACTTAGATTGTGATAAAAAAAACACAATATGTGTAGCAATTAGTGAAAACCACGGTAAAGCAACATGTCACTGAAGAGGAGGTATTATTGTCTTGAAACTACTTTTTCTAATATTAAGACTTTTAACACTTTTTCTCTAGCTCAAGGTGATCATTCAAACTTGGAATATGAATAGATAAATACTCGAACAAACATTTAGACTTTCGCATACATTTCAATATCACTGCCATAATGCCGCGATTGAGTGAAGCCGAAGCCAAACGAAAGTTATTTTTAAGAAGAGGATGCTGCTGATTTACAAATTAATTTAGTGAATTGGGCAAATAAATGGCAGATGGGTTTTAATTATAATAAATGCAAGATAATTCATGTGGGTTATCATAATTTGAATTATAAGTATAATTTGGATGGGAATAACCTTAACAGTGTTATGAAGGAAAGGGATATTTGTATAATAGTCAATCAGTCTCTAAAACCATTCAAGCAATGTGATG
>NW_013665889.1:96258-108207 GCF_000517525.1 Limulus polyphemus
TGGAATGGGTTGCCTTCAGATGTTGTGGAGGCAGTAAATTTAAGTCAGTTTAAGAAAAATCTTGATAAGTAAATGAATGAAAAAGGCTGGCTTTAATATTTTTTAATATATTTATTTTAATTTAGTTTCGAAGATGGAACAGCCGAGATGGACCAATAGGTCTCATGTTATCCCAACTCGTTATGTTTGTCGCTTTTACCACGGGTACTTTGCATCGGATGAACAGTTCATGTTCTTTGACTTTTTGTGATTTTTTTAAATAATATCGATTTCCCAACAAGTATCAGATAGGTAATATCTCTAATAACAACAGATTAGATCAAGAAATAAGACGTAGATGTAAATAAATGACAAAGAAACAAAAAGAACAGTGTATGTACATTAGCAGATGGAGTCACAGCCGATTCTATTGGAGTGTATTTAGCTCAAGGTTTTTCTCCCACAGGATTAATCTCCATAAACTAAACATGATGATTTTAAAATATGTTTTCACTCGATGATCTCCTAATAGAACTAGCCTTAAAAAGCGTGCTTGAATTCAACAGGTAAAAATCACCTTTTTTGTTGCCCAGTCGACAGATCATCTTGTAACCTTTATTTTCTCATAGCGGTGCCAACGTTATCGCGTAGATAACGTCAATTCGGCCAGTAAAAGTTCGGTGCTAATCCTTACCCCCCGAATGCTATACGTTACTGCAATATCATCTCTGGCAGAATAGATATTATCTACTATAGAAAACAAAGAAAAACAACAACTAGAACAAGGCAATCTCAACGACTTTCTGAACCACGTGCTGTCACCATTACGGCAAGGGAATTAAATAAATGAAAAGCTTGAAAAATTCCTATATCACTAAAGCAAGTAGAAAACATATTATATGCCTGTATATCACAGGGCCCGGCATGGCCAGGTTGTTATGGTGCTCGATTCGCAATCTGCGGGTCGCGGATTCGAATCCCCGTCACACCAAACATGCTTGCCCTTTCAGCCGCATTATAATGTGACGGTCAATCCAACTATTCGTTGGCGGTGGGTGGTGATGACTAGCTGCCTTCCCTCTAGTCTTACACTGCTAACTTAGGGACGGCTAGCGCAGATAGCCCTCGTGTAGCTTTGCGCGAAATTCAAAACAAAAAACAAACAAATACACGGTATACTCAATGTACTATGTCTAATGGCCCTTGCTCTGAATTTGGGCGAGATGATGATAATGAATATGAGACATCTGAAGAAGCAAGAAAGCGCTGGTGATAAAAGATTACTATATGGCCAGGCCGAAGTCCCGATGCTAAATCCATTGCCCATTGTGATACCAGCTGAAAAGATTAGCCAACTAAGCTACAACAACTTTGGAAGTTTCTATAGCGAAATATTATTCCTTATTTTACGTTCCAGAATTTACTTTTTATATCTAATATCGTAATACTGAATATAAACATAACATATACATTAAAACAACTATTTTTTTTCAATATTTCTTGATATCCGGAACTTATTATTGGCTCCTTTTGTCAAGCTCCTTTGGTTGAAGTCGGGGACGTATTAGTTACTTAAATGGCTTCAAGTCCTTTCATAAACTCAAAACTGGCACGATAATAAGAATGTAATTACAATATGATTACAATATACTAGTCTTCTAGTTCTCATTCAGGAACCCAATCCAAGCAACAAGGGCAATCAGAAACATTCATTCCTGATTTGAGCGACAACACTTTGCGCCCTATTGCGAGCGTTATCTTTCACTGTCCTACCGTTTGACGTAGCTGACAGGGTATCATGAACAACTCCCAATTGTGTCTCAAGACCTTGATAGACACTATTCTGGCTTCCCTTCCCACCTAGTCACCATAGGCAGTTTTTATATCGCTACCAAATAATGTGTAATAAAATCAATACAAAGAACATTTGCTTCATGAGTACAACAATCATTGTTATGTAATTATTCTCCGTTGAAATTTTGAATTTGGAATTCATGTTTGATGAACTCCAATATTTTCATCTCTTGTGTGGCTTTTACAGTCCTAAATTCTTTGGTGCTTGAAAATCAAGGTGATACTTCATTTTTTTCGCCAAATATTACGGGAGAGTCAGCAGAATCACCTATTTCACCATGAGATTCACGACGTATGACCTCTTAAATTTAGTCTAAGTGTTTCTGAAAAACTCTACTCATCAGTCTTTGTGACATATTTTTCTTTTGTACAGTTATCTTATCAAACTACAAGATTCAAAATTGCACAAGCACAACACAAACAGTAATTATGTATCACAAATTAGAAACACGTAGAATTCAAAAACATTTACAAAGGAATATAATGTTTCTTGAGGAGGAAAGCTTGCATATTTTTTATAAACGTTATTTTTTCATTTGATGTTTTGTTTGAGAAAGTATAAAATTAAAGTTATTAGTAAATAAACTATAAGAATATAACAAACTAATAACCAGGTTCATTATAAAATATTTATATTGATTATTGCTATTTTGACTTATAATTTCGACAGTCCCGAATAATACCAATAGATGTTGTTATTTGCAGAAACGTATGGGAAAATACACGTTTCTTCACATTAAGGTTCAAAACCATAGAACTGGAGATCCAATATCGAGGTCGAAGAGCCACTACTATAGCGGTGTCAATGGCAGGCTTTCTTTTTGTACTTTTATCATGTGATCTAGCCGATCTCGTGCTAGTTCCTGGAACGTAAGCTTTATTTTCTGTATGTTCTATCTTAAAATACAAATCATTGAAAACGTTTGTTGACGAACGTGTAAGAAGAATTATATTAACTTTACTTTAAGTCAACACAGAACCCCAGTTAAATATGATAATTAGAGAGAAAAAAATATTTTCTTGAATTGTTTGCAGATATGTTAATGTGGCATCTCATTCAAGAGAAAGAGAAATGAATAAATTAACCTCAGAAACAGTGCCCTTATTTGAGATTTTGTGAAATACAGCAGAATCGAACGACAATAAAAGAGATTATTCAATCAAGAAAAAGTCAAACTTTTATGACTATACGAAATAAATTGTATGGTATACAAGATAAAATAAACGTTAAACAAATAATACAATTTTTCAAAAGTACTTTAAACTACTAACCACAGAAATTAAAACAAAACGGGTTTTGAGTCGTATAAATAAGGTGGCTGGATGCATCACTATGTAGAAGATATAATTATAATAAAACAACACAAGTTAAGTGTCAAAACAAAGAAAAATCTAACATAAAATGTTTACTCATCTAAACTCTCACGAAATTAGGCTATAATTAATCTTAGAGTTTCTGGGATTACCCATTTAATTGATTGGTAAAGTTACTGCACATACCCTCTTGACTGCTAAGTTCTCCATTCTCCCCAGTGGCTAATGTTCAATATACACCAATGGTTGAAATGTCAACTCAAGAAAGAAAGAACATTTCAGAACTATGTTGCCTGGGCGAACATACAGTATTTAATATCACGTTCTGATCAAAGCAAGCAATCTACTTTGATGAAAACTAAACATCAATCCAGTAATGAGTATAGCTAACTAAATATAACTTTATTACGCTCTTACTTAGAAAGATTAGAATGTATTGTTTCATCTGTTCGGTACCCTTAGTGTTAACGATTTTTTCGTTGAAGTTAAACTATCAAAAGCACAGACTTACCAGAAAACTTTAAAGCATGAACAGGAATATCCTCATCCAGTACCTATTTTCTCTTCACGTTACGATAGAACACAGCATACAGAAGATTGGAGCATCTGCATAACTTGGAACCGTTGTTGTAGTTTTATCAATAGCATAAATATACAAAAACCCTAATTATTCCTGAATAAATGCTTCATGAGACCACGTGAACTTAAAAAACTATTACTTATAGGGGGACCTGGATCTTGCTATGAGGCTAGACTTAAAATTCCCATATAACTAATATTTATAAATATCTCTTAAGTCTGAATCTGTATAATATTTCCTCTAAACCTAGACCCGATAAATATTTTTGGGTCATTGCTTTAATGAATGTTCAGAAAGGCAAACACTTAAAACTAAAGAAAGGTGTGGGGTGTGAACCAAAGTTCGAAAGGAGTCAAGCTTGTGAGAACTGCGCCTGCGACAGGCAGACAACGACTAAGTCTCTCTATCGCTTCTTTATCACTAGTTAACATCCCCCACCCGTTTCGCCCGCTTATGCCACCAAAAATGTTTATTGCACGATGTTCCTTCGAATAAGAAAACCATATCTACACCGTCAACTGCACGTGAGCGATATAAAAAACACGATTTATCTAAAGCATACTTATTACTTAACCTCCTACGTGACCTATTTTTTGCAGTTTTTTAAATCCTAAAACTGCTAAAGATTAATATGATGAAAAACGGAAAACATTTGAGATGTTTAGAACCTTTCACTAAAATTATTGCCCTAGAGTCGAGTTGGATATATATATATATATATATATATATACACATTATTCTTTCAAAACTTCAGTAAGAACAAGTTTTACAACAATAAGTAATATTTGCAGGTATTTTAATATGAGGGTTAACAGATAATAACACTAGCTACTTCTGATTCTCACAAAGATCGTGTGTTTTGTGAGATTTTTATTTTTTATTTCATTGTTTTGCACATTATTCCTGCAAACGATGCAAACATTGGTTTTATTAATATTTTTAAATGCCTAACTATATTACATAAAATAATTTTATTCTTCTTCTAGACTTGCTGCCCTCAAAACCACCAGTAGTGTATGGGCACACTTGGGTATACCTTTCATTACAGTTTGTATCGTGGTCGTCGTTGTAATGAAGGTATATGTTTGTTTGTTTTCTGTCTTAGCATATTCCTAACAACAATCCTCATGGCATACTATCATACGTTCTTATCAATTGTTTCTAATAAGAAAACTGTCATAATATCATCTTGGCTCATAGAGAAAACTTTAAGAATTATCTTTAAAACTTAAAAAAGATAAGCTTTCTGTTTCTTTGTTGTTGTTGTTTTTGTGTATGTGTCAGTGGTAAAACCAAAATACAATAAAAACAAACAACGTTATATGGCATATTGGTTTGTGGACTATATATGCTTATCAGTGAATGAGAAACCAGGAAAGCAGATAATGGATTTTTGTTCATTCAGCAAAAGAGATGTTTCTTGGATTTTATTATAAATTTCACTAAGAAATAAGAAGTCGTGCATACTAAGTTCAGAAGAACATTGCGAAATTATTCGAAAACAATTACTTTCAACGTAGTTAAAAACCTATTTGTATCTGTTTACCATGTTGTTGTTTTTTTTTGGGGGGGGGGGAATATGGTTATTTAAAAATATAGGAAAACAAAACTAATTTTACGATATAGATTTTCATATTCTGTCTTTTTGCCAAATCTTTATCTTATAGAATTAATTATTCGTTTTGCTTCTCACAGTTTAATACAATAATATACTTTATTTCCCACGATTAGTTTTGTGTGTGTGTGTGTGCTTTAGTCATACAACGTTTTTTTAAGGCTAATAATTACTGGTAATCCATAATATTCGTTCTCTTATTTTAGTTATTTCACTCAGTGTTACAGGATATCCTTGCCAAAGATTGAGTCCATATTTTTTCAAGCAGCTGAATTAAAACCCTGGGTGAGAATCTTCATGCTTCTAGTTCTAGTTACAGTGTGGGTATGTCTCCAATCTCTGAAGACGGTAAGGACTCTGCATTTAATATAATGATTTAATATTGGTTATAGTTCATGTTCATCCGTATGAAGAGTTCCACGCGTTTTTACAAACTACTTAATTTTCATCTAATCAAAAATACCCTAAGTGTGAAAAAAATATGCGACCAAAAAACGATTGAGTGTGCGACTTAAAGGAATGAAATCAAAATTGGCGGCCAAACTGGTAGCTACACTTTGAGCATTAATAAGAATTTTACGGCAAATATTCATTCATTGGTTAGTCAGGCCGCGTTTTTTGTTCAAGTGATTTCTTTAATCAAAGCATCAACAACTTGACTGTAAGATGGAAAGCATCATCGATAAGAATGGAGACAATTTCATTTAACAAATGTTTTATTTTCATATATATATAACTTGTTCTGGTTTTTCATCTAAAAAAAGCGACATTAATTTCTTGATGTCTTTTCACCTTATAATTTTGCTGCTCTAAATCAGCCGTCTTTAATCTGAATGATTAAAAAATAAAAAAGATCCACTTGCACTCTTATATAAAGCTACAGTAAAAACAGATAGCTCCCGTGACTTTTTACTTAGGCGTGCGCAAAAAGTTTCGTCAAATTTGAGCGGTTTTTGTTAAATAATTTTGCACAAGTAGCTTATATTTAAACCAAATGAGACTTTTTGTATGTTGTAAAGATCTATCAGTGTACCAAATTAAAAAAAAAACATAAAACTTATGTATGCTTTCTATCAAATAAAGTTTCCATACTTTTGGTGAGAAGAAAATAAAGGAAGAAACTCAGTCAAAACTGGAGATTTTACATTTTACATCCCTTGAATATTCTAATGAATTGCCATTAAATTTGGTATGTGAAGTAAGAGTCCGGTAGAGCACACCCACTGAAAATATGTGATGGTTTGTATTACTACAGTCCGATCTACAGAAGGTGGAAAATCGCTAAACTATCACTCCTGTTAATAGGACACAGTGTGTCCTGCAGCAGGTTGTTATGGCCGCACGACACACTCTCGTGTGTCTTGATAATGAAATTTAATGGTACGTCTATATAAAGTAACCTCCTAAACAACTATTACAGTATGACTTGTATGGTGAAGGTAACACCTAAAGAGCTCCTTAATTTATTAATGTTTGTCGTTATTACACAGCTAACCTATAGACACATTCTGTAAAATACGTAAAAATTAGTAAAATATTTCATCTTGTCGTTTTTAAATATAATTTAAACTTTTCTAACTTTAAAAAATTCAAATAACGAAAATAAGAAGTTTTGTAGTAAGGTTAAAAATCGTAGGAGAACTACAATACCAGCAATATAGTTCTTGAGCAGTGTTTCTATGCTGCTGTAATGAAACTGTATACTATCACGATTTAAATGATAAGAAACGTTGATCTTTCGACATTGACTACAGATACGGCGAATCTTGACTTGGCCTGAGTTCTACCAGAACTATTCAACGTTCGGGCTAGTAGAATCCCCCCTTGATCAGCATGATGGGTTCCCTCAGTACCTGATCTACTACTGTATAACGATGTACCTAGGCCTATCGATGTTCACACACATTACCCATCTTATCAAACTTGCTATTACGGCCACCACTACAATAGTATGGTGTTCCCTTAGCAACCTACCACTGAGAGCTGCGTTTGAATGGTATGAATTATGGGCTTACGGTAGAAGGTGAGAATAATGTTTCTACCTGGTAATGAGATCTATGTTTTGAAAAATTGAACATTTATTCATAGCTGTATCTAAATGTTAGGTTTAATTATCATTTTCAAAGTCATGTGTTTCATTAGTAGTCCCAGAATACTTAATTGAAGTAAATTTTAACTGTGCTTTGTCTCTCATATTTATCTCGTCAGTAATTTGCCAGAAAAAATTAATATAACGCAAATTTTGATGTTTATGTGTCATAAGAACTTATCTAACCAATCTATTATTATTATTATACATATCTATTTTCTATTGTGCAACAAAGATCAAACGAATTTCAAATTATTTAGCTAATGTATAATCTTGAAAGCTATCTATCAGTGAGAATAGGTTGATATATAATAAAAGAAACATGTTTTAAAGCAACCCGCCGTTATAATCCACCGCTTTCCGATTACTTCCCTAACGCTTAAGCTCGTTGTTATTAAATTTATTGCCATGCAGTCTGTTTCATACCATCCAATCAAAAGTCGTCGTCGTTGGCGATCCTTCGATTCGAGAATGATATATACCACTTCTCATTGAAGTCTGAACCTTAAGCGATAGATCTATCCACAAAAGTTGTAAATCGTTTTGCTGAGGAGGTAGCCTGGATTTCTTTCCATTTCTCTCCTTGGCTCTTTTCTTTTTTGCTTCATGTGCATGATGCTTTGCTTCGAAACGAGTTGCCATTAGGTTGATTCAGAAGTGTAGGCACAGCTGAATTTACATCAGACTTTTCTTTCTTCAACATGTTTATATACAAAGTGGAGGAACACCTTGTTTTAAAGCAATAAAATCTACTGAATGAGAGCATTGTGAAACACGTGTGTGAAATGTAAGCACTTATATGATCTCATTACATACTCTATATAACCTTTTGTGAAAACATTCCAATCATTGCGACTGATCCTCCTTCGTTTTTTGGCTGAATCCATCTACAGTTCGTAGCGACACATACAGTTTCCGGTTTGACCAATTGTAAGGTACAATGCATTCAAGCAATTATGAAGCAATCGGAAAGCAGTGGAGTATAACAACTAGCATATTCATGTTAATGTTAAGGTATCCATCTCTTAAAGTTTATCAGTATAATACCGGAAAATTGTACTGGATCATTTTTACCTTTAGTAGAACTATAACAGTAACTTTCAGTTTAATCAAAATCTAAAATGACAGTAACTGTAGATTCTCAAAATAAGTCTCCGTTGTATCATTCATTACGGTATGGAGTTTCTACTTTACAAAATATTTAATATGTATAGTATATTATTAATAATTTCTGATCAAACAAAACTACTTTTAGGTCCGAAGTGGAATTTATCTCATAGTGATAAATATAGTTAATTTGATATAAGTTCTGACTTACAAAAGATTAGAATACACGGCCTTCGACTTGTATATGCTTTATTATAAAGCTCAGCTATGCTACTAAGCTTAAGTAAATTGCAAATGTACGATGAAACATAATGACTCTCTGTAAATTGTATGTAGGTTGACGCTTAACAACAACCAAATGAAACTCTGTAAATTAAAATAAAGGAATAGTGACATTTCAAATGACGAATTATTTAAATAGACACCTTATTTTCAAGTATGTAAATTAATCTTTTCACTTTATTTGCTTTTTTATTCATTAACAAGATATTTTGCAAAATAATTTCCTTAATGAATGATATAAAGAAACGTTTTAAAAGTCATCAATAAATAAGATCAGACGAACGACAGGGTTATATACAGTTTTTTATAATACAGAGTGTATAACTAAAATAGATATTTCAATCTTCTCTTAGACAGGCAATTGGTCATCACGTGTATCTAACCGTTCTCTTGGTTACTATCTCAACGGCGATTGTAACCATCAATAGACAGGTAGTGTATATATATATATATCTAGATATCTTATATAGGTAGTAGATAAAACAAGTAGATAAATGTGATCTTACTGGTCTCGCTAGGTATTTTTTACATGCTGAAATAGGATATATAAAATGAAAGTATTATCAAACTCGTCAATTTTCATGTAATTCGACATACTACAATGAATTAAAAACTTTTTTTTATTACTTGAATAAGAAACAGTTTGTTTGTTGTTGTTTTTTCATTCAAAATTATGTCATACTTGATCACTGGTAAAATCACCAGATTATTAAAGCACTTGCTGAAAATCGTGCGATTCTGTATAATCAAGTTCTGTGGTGATTAAATTCAGAATAAATAAATTAACCATTCGGTAACCCTAATAATAAAAGACCTGATAAAGGATAATATCTAATGTGTCTACAACGTAAAATTATAATCACAGTTTGAATACAGAATAATTTTCAAATCAAAATGAGCAATTAAAGAACGATCTAGACTAGAGGAAGAAGCTTACATAATTTAAATGTTTAACCAAATGTTAAGTGTATCAGAAGTTAGAATATCATACCACTACACCCCTTCTCCCCCAAAAAAAGAATAGGTAACGTTAAAATACATTGAATAGGAAATTCAGTTTCCACCAAACAACCTGATAAGGTTAAAAGCGTTGCAGTGAGGGATGTTAGAAATTATTAACTTCGTTTTATTTATTGACGCTGTAAGGGAACTGTACCACTGTGTATAACACTCAACACTACTATATGACAACGTTATACTGTTTATTCTTCTGTATTTAAAAAGTTACCAATTCACTCAGTGTTTGATTTATAGTTGTCTTTAAATATTCTGATATAAATATATGAAATTACCATGGGATTAACCATCTAATGACTGTTCAATTTAGCATAGATTTTCATGACATCAATGATTTTTTTTACAGTGTGAATTAAAACAAAAAGGTACATGTCCAGTATCATAATGGTTCATAGTCACTACACTTACGCACTCGTATGGCATCATATATTGTTACATATATTTTGACATAAACCTGTGATGATTAAAGATAGAATTCATGTGTTTAGAAGTTCACAAAAACTAACTTCTGTTTCTTGTTTAGTTATTTATCATTTGTATGTATCTAAACTTCATTTAACATGGCTAATTTTGCAGCTCGAACTTACGTCCAGACGACTTTTTCTTTGGAAAAAGGCAGTAGAAGAGCAGAAAGAAAAAGTTGCAGACATGCGCAGAAAAAACGAAGCTCTTGTGTATAATATTCTTCCTCCTCATGTTGCAAAGCACTTCTTAGGGCGAAAGAAAAATTATGAAGTAGGGTTTGTTTTTTTCTCTTTAATGCATTGTTGTTATTTATGTGCATATAAATTACGTGAACTTTGGAAAAATAAATAACCTGACAAATAATTATAAGATAAAGTGATAATGCATATCAATGAATGTGATCTGCAAAATACGACAAAGAAGTTTAGATCCGTTTCTACGTTATTTGTGAACAATAATCAGCAGCTGCCCCAAACTATGCTGCTTGGTTGGTATAAACTTTATCACGAGGTGTTAACAAACATCCATCACAAAATTACTTTCCCACTAATATCCATATACAGTGTGGCTCAAAATTTCTGTATCAACGTAAATATGTACTGTTTACTTTGTTGTACCTGTGATGTTTCATAGTTATTTACCACAAATAAAACACCATTACATTAATGCATTAGTTTTTGATCACGCTACATACCTTTTGTCTTGAAATAACAACTAATATATTTCCAACAATTAGAATAATTTGTTTAAACTCCTACGTTTCAGCGTAAGCTTTTTTTCAAGGACTCATAGTGTCATAGACTACAAGTACTGTCTGATGTTTAAACTACGGTAACTGAAAATAATACAATCGTTCAAAAATATGAAATAGCAGCTAAACATTTAAAAAATGGCCTTTATGTACAAAACACTAGGAAATCCAACATGTTAGAGTAGTTGACGAAACCGATTAATTAAATATGGAAAAACTAACGTCAATTAAGACACATTTTGGGAACATTTAGATATCATTAAGTTGCTCAAGTATAAATGAGTAGCAATAGAGGAATAAGAGGATTGTAAATATACAACTATTATACTAATCCTGCTAACAAATTGAAAAAAGTACGTAAATTACTTACTTAGAAATACACACCTATTTAAATATAAAGTCATTTCAAAATAATATTTGAATAGTGCAAACACAAACAAACAAGTGTTTGATTAATCATGTTTTCAGAAAAACCTTTGGTTAACAAAGATGTTTTACTAAGAACTGTATTGCAATTTTTAGCAAAAACATTATGCAGATAAAAACATGTCCATCCGTAATACAACTTCTTGTGTTAAAGAAAAAACAAAATGTTTATACAGAATTTCGCATTAGCAGCTTATATTATAACAATAGAACTTAGGGTTCGATTACAGCAACGGACGTAGCGAGAAAATATCATTGTGCATCTTTGTGCTAAAACAAAACAGTATAACGTACTAATTTGTATTTAAATTATCATACTAATGACGGAATATGGGACTGATTACAAAATTTCAGGGTTTGAAAATAACGCCAGAAATAAAGAATATATATATATATATCGTAAAATACAAATCTTTAAAGCCAGCCCTTATCATTCATTTACTTATCAAGCTTTTTTCTTAAACTCACTT
>NW_013665889.1:109207-111884 GCF_000517525.1 Limulus polyphemus
AGATTGCGAGTCGAGTGCCCTAACCACCTGGCCATGCCGGGCCTTAGATAAAGAATAAACATCTTGACAATGCCAGATTCTACTTTTCAAAATATTCATTAAAACTAAAATATTCAAAGAAAAAATTTTAAACAAAAGCTTTCTTAGTTTTCATTAAATAAGAAATAAATACACCAACCTGTAAAACAGATCTTACTGAAATCTTTCATTAACTCTTGAAATAATTAATGGTTTTATTTCCTGTTAGCCTATACAATTTACCCGACTAAAGTAAAATATAATAGTAGAAAAACTCATTGATCCTAACATGTAAAAGACTGATGATTACAGCAGAACTATTTATTTTCCTAAACTGTAGTTCCTTTGATTCAATGATAAACAACGTATAAGTTTTGTTTGTAATTAAGCACAAAGCTACACAATGGGCTATCTGTGCTCTGCTCACCACGGGTATCGAAACCCGGATTCTAGCGTTGTAAGTCCGCAGACATACCGCTGTGCCACTAGGGGCAACAACGTATAAGAATTTTGTTTTTAGATTTGATACATTTAGTTTACAAATAATCTCTTTAAGAACTATGTGTCGTCATAGGCTTTAATCTCAAGTCGAAACAAATACTAACTGAAAAGGTTTTTTGTGTATTTGTTATAAACACCATCAGAAAATGCATTATGGTATATCAATATCACAAAAAATGTTATATTTTCCTTAAATAAATTTTGGCAAAATGATTACTCTAGGAATCTGAAATAATCTAATAACTTCAACTTCACCGATTCCTAAACACAACTTTCCCTAAAATATGATCATTAAAGTTTGAGTTTTATTACCATTACTACGAGCTTGTTACATATACAACTTTTCTCATTACTGCTTCCATATCGTATATTGAAATTAAGTTTATATCAGATCTAATCTTATTGATAATTATTATTCCAATAATAATAAGCATCTGCTTTGTGTTAATAATTACTTGTATAATTTATATTATTTGTATTCTAATTTTTCATTTTAATTAACTAGAATGTTTGTTTTGATATTTTTAATTAGCTGATAGATAAACAGATTGATATGATAAATTCACGTGTTTTATAACAGTTCACGATCTTAAGCTCTAAACCTATAATCAATTCATGTTTTCCATTACTAACATTGTCGTTCTTTGCAAAGTTCATTGTCGGAAACTGGTGCCTTAAATATGGCAAAAGTTTATTTAATATACTTATTTGTTTTTTTTAATTATTGAGTCGATATTCAGATTTTTATCTAAAGGTTCTGCCTTCGCGACAGATATTAAGTTTAATAGTCGAAACATCAATGAGTGAATGTACAGCTGATGAATTAATTCAATTGTGTATTGCTTCGCTTCAAGATATATTTCGAAAGCATGGTTAAACCTAACTTAGAGAGCAATATTTGTGGAATCTAAACGTAACACTTGAATTTTTAAGAGCGAGTTTTACTTTACAGGAGTTATATAGCAAGAGTTACAACTCAGTTGGAGTGCTATTTGCTGCTATGCCGAACTTCTCAGACTTCTACACGGAAGAAACGGTAAACAAGCAGGGGCTGGAATGTCTTCGTTTCCTGAACGAAGTTATATCCGATTATGATGCAGTAAGTTAAGCTTCCATTTAATTAAACGATCTGTTATGAAACCATTCGCAGCGGTTATAGGATGAATCCTGTTTTAAGGTACTGCAAAACTGAGAAAATAGTTGACATAAAGTTTCCGTCACTTTATATGTCACTTTTACACTACATATGTATACGCTTACCGTACATACAATACTACTAAATGAACTGCATATAATATATACGTTTTTATTTATTTGTACCTAAAATTAGTGGAAGTCTTCCAGTATATTCAATCATTCCAGGACCCATTAATATTCTAACAATGAATAGCAAAAGTAGTAAAACTTGTAGTGTTAGGTATATGGCCTAAGAATACAAATAATTTTGAAACAAACCCAAATCTAGAAAATTGTGAAGCTAATCCATTTTAAACATATTAGTAAATTGTTATTTCACTTCATTTCCCACTGATGCACAAATGTTGTGTCCTGAAACATTTATAGGCATCTCTTAAACATTATTAGGGAACTATACTTCCTGGAAGGTAGATATAAAAGTAACTGAAAGTTATAAAGGTCCGGGAATGGTTACACTTGTTGATCTTATTTATTTAAACATTACCATTTCCTAAACTTTTACCTGTAACAAATTATAGATATAATGTTGGGTATTATTATTTTCAATTTTATATGGTATACAGTGTATATATTGTAGTCGTGTTGTTTGACCAGCAATATGGCGGATAAACAGTAGTCACTTGAGTGAGCGATCTCATGGTCACGTGGTTTACTAGTTTCCGGGTCCAAACATAAGCTACCTTTCCCCGTATTTCCAGTTATTTCCCTGATAAAGAGAGGCAGCGATAGTTGAAAGCAAAGTGATGAGATGTCTGTTGTAGATAACCAAGTAGAGCCAGCTAAGAGCATGTTACTACAATGAACGTAGCGTGTATGTCAGTATCTATGTATGTAACCAAAACTCCTGCGCCATCTACTGAATGAACCACGAACAAAAAATCCATAAAAATTTCACACTTTGGGTATTCCAGATTCAGCCCTTAGAAAAAATAACTGTGATGTGTGCAACAACCATTTCTTT
>NW_013665889.1:112782-130348 GCF_000517525.1 Limulus polyphemus
AACAGAACACAATTTTAAATAAAAGTACTCTTCTCACAACAAGAACACGACTTTCGCTAAGACTGTACGTGAGAGTTTGGTTATATCTTTATCGATGTCATTTTTAAATGTAGTACTGAGAAACTTGAGTTCTTAAAGAAACTATTATTTTTTTCAATAAAAGGTACCACTTTTAATATATAAAAACATTACAGTTTATATCAATAAGTTCATGAAAATTTTGAGCTCTGTACTTTGAATCAATTTGGTGCAATGAGTTGCGTATGACTAAACAGCACAATCCGAACACTCTTCCCGTGCAGTACTTCCCACACAAAAATCCTTTTTTTCAAAAATGTTCATTTTTTCTAAATGTTTTTTCATTGACTTATGAATAGTACGAATAGTAATTACTAGCACAAAACGCCGTTCTATGGGCAGCGTTTCTACTAATGTTCACAACTATGACTTCGCACGATAAATACTCACTTTTAAGGAAATAAGTGTTAATTGCACTATGTTTGTTTGTTTTTTTCTCTATTTTGACAGATGACCATTTTTGAATGGCTAGGAATATAGCTACACAGCAACGCGATATTCTGGGAACAGATTTTTAACACACTCAACTCCTTAGTCTATTTTGTAAGACACTTTAAATATTTAACAACTGCTCACTATTTTGATGCGGATATCAAACATAAAGTTTGATTTAAGTGTCATCTCAAAGTACAACAAGAGTTATTTGTTACTGCTACTCACATTCAATTTGTTTACATTAAGTCTCTCAGAAAGATGTCCTTTCTACTGCCTTAACTGTGTATCCAAACAGAAAGCGTACACTTTACACTGTCTATCTGAGATACTTACATGTATACTGTTTAAATGTATAAGCAATGGTCATTCCTCTTATAGTTCAGTCCGATCAGAAACCCTTTCTATAAACAAAAGGTTCATAGGCCTATTTTCTATGTGTTTCTGGGATTAAGTTATTTCGGAGTTAAGGTAAATGGGGCTGTGTGTAGGGCTACCGTGGAATATATAGGTAAGCATACCTGCACTTTATATCTCTTCTTTATCAAGACATGTACTGTGCCTGTAATGATACTAAGCAGTTAAACTTGTACACTCTGTACTCTCAATAACTTATAGTGCTTTCTTGACACATTAAGGATAACAATTAAAATAATGACACACCGTGAAAAATATTACTGGCTCCACGTCAACAGTAGTCTTATGCTTAGACCCAGAAGTCTGGTAATCACGTGACGAGTTCCGCAAGCACTTAAAAAAAACCTATAATGTGTAAGAAATATACATACAAAACAGTTTCAAAAATCGGTCATTTAAAACGTCGAATGCTAAGATTAGTATCGAAAAAGGGCTTTAAACAGTAAATGTCTATTTTTACACATTGTAATCATTAAGTTTTAAACAACCTTTTTGTTTTTATTTATATGTAAATACTTGGTATCATTATATATTTCAAGTTCCACTCAAAACGAAACGTAAAACGCCTTACGTTTCGTATAAAATAATTAACCTTTACCCCTCAATACTGAACGGTGAAATATATATATCTTATTTTTTTATTGCGTGTCCTCCTAAATATTAATTATATATATATATATATATATATAAGTAAGCTAATGCATTACTTGAAATCACTTAAAGGGTTCTAAACAGTTTCTTGGGTTTCAATTTTATTTATAGCATAGACTCACTCTCTACAATTCCTATAACCTTGTAAGTGGAAGGCAGCACCACGAGGTCACAATCATTTAATATATCTTAAACTAAGGTTGATCTGTCCTACAATGGTGATTACAGCGTTCATTTAAATTATTCCACAATATTTTTATCGTAAAAACGATATAAGCTCCTTCAAACGTTCGGCAATAAATTCAGAAGCAGCACAGGATCTTTCAGAAATACTAGTATTATCCTTAAAAAATGAAAAATGTTTTGATGTCTTATTAGATGATGTCTTATTATTTCTGATTTTCTTTTAATTTTGAAGTAATTTTATGTTGGAAAGTGTTAAAAATAAATATATTAAAAGTAAAAATGTCGAATAAAAACGTCTCAGTATTAGAAATGAAAATGAAAAATAGAAATTTAAACTGTGCAACAAAACATCTGAAATATATTTTAATTATTTTGATCGTTTTTTGTTTTTTCTGGTAGCAAAAACATTGCGTTTGATTGCAGTGTTCTCTCTCTTTCTCCCTACATATACGCCCCCCAGTGACACAGCGGTATGTCTGCGGACTTACAACACTAGAAACCAGGTTTTGATACCGGTGTTGAGCAGAGCACAGATAACTCATTGTGTAGCTTTGTGCTAAATTAGAAGCAAACAAACAAACTCTACACACACACATATACGTATATATATTCGGCATACTTTTATTGTCGTCGTCAGTAGCTTTGTAATTTTTCCGAAAGCTTGGGTTATCTGCTTAAGTCATCTGTCAACTCTAGTAATATTCCGCTTTCTTTTAATATCTTGAAGCCTGCTTTTAATCACATTTTCTGGAATACTTTGTTATATATTACTTAAATCTGCACCATTAACTAAACCTCACTTGTCTGATTTATATCAAAGTTGTAGTTTTTCTTCTCTGTCTTTTATATATATATATATAAAGCAGAAAAACAAATCTATGCGTCTGTCAGTTTGTCCGTTACCTCACTACTACTAGATCGCTTGACCAATTTCAACCAAATTTTGTGGGATGATAGTTTGAAAGAAGGGGCGTGTTAATAAGAAGTAGAAACCCCTTCCATCCACATTATTACTGTTCTTGAGCATTTATTATATTTGACTAAAGTTAACGTTAACTACATTCATAGATAGCGCCACGTTCTTACACAAAAACGAACACACTCTTTATGAAGGAATGCAATGAAAAAAATGGCCTTCACTATTACAATAACACATAAACTCAGCTGAAGTTTCTACCCCAACAGCCACCATAAGGCTGATATGAAGAGCCGTTGCTTGAGATATACACATTTCCTACTTTGACCCGTGACGTTTCCACTTCGCCCTGTAAGACACTTCTGCGGCTAATGCCCGTCAATTACTTAATCACGTGAAACACTGTGGAATGAGATTAAGAGCTGGGTGTTAAAAGCGGGTAACAGAAAGCACCCCTACTGCCACCACTTTGGCCACTAACTCTAAATAACAAGTCACTTTGACCATCCTACAGTTTATCCATGTTTTAATTATATACATATTGAGTTTTTAAACCTTATGCAAAACTTGTATAAGGTGAAATAATAATGAGTAGTACTGTAATAATATGTTACGCAATAAATAAAATGTCTGAAAGTTAGAATTTTTGTGTTGTTTAACATAGCATCTACCCCCACATTTTTTAAAGTTCATAACCATAAGAAAAGACGGGTACGTTAGCTTGTAAATAATAAAGCAAACAACATTACTGAATTCAAACTACAGCCTTACCAGCTTTCATCTGTAATGATAGAACCGTTTAATGGTGAATGTAGTGGTGATGAGTGTTCGGGAAAATTGGAAGAACATTAACATCAAATTACATCGTCTATTATTAAAAAACATGCAGTTTGAGGTCTTGATTATTCTAGTTAAAATATAAGAAGCATTTTGGGCTCTACTTCTTTGGTATGCACTAAGAAATGCTAATATATCTTATATCATACTACTTGCATTACAGTTTTTAGTGAATCTTTATGAATCTGTGGGGAAAAAAATTGTTTCATAACGATTTATTTCCACCAGCTGCTTGAGCAACCACGATTTAAAGATATAATCAAAATCAAGACAATTGGGTCGACCTACATGGCTGCGAGTGGACTCAACAGAGAAGAGTTTGTGAAGGTATCTTAATATAATGGTTTGTTTTTATAAGTGTAAACTTAGGCGCGAAAAACGTGAACAATGTGTTTTTAATTAGAAAGTATATGCTTTTATAAGGACTGACCAAAAGTCTTATTATAGTTCTTATTCTAGTATTCTTTCATTGAAATGAGTGGAGGGAGTTCGAAATAATGTTTTGGTACCAATTTAAAATCACTGGGATCAACAGAAAAAGTTGCAGGCGTTTACATTAGGTCCTGAGACGATGCTATTTTGTATACAGAAAATTATGTTTGCATATGCAAACAAGATTATTATAAAAAAAATAATTTTAGGATCTTAGCTACCCTAACTATAATGAAATTTGATATGTGTTATGATCGTTCCTTTTTTATGGTATTATATCTGGAAAAAAATGAAACTACTATTGAAAAGGTACAAAAGCGCCTACATTTCCTCATCATCTACCACAATGCCGGACCTGGCATGGCCTGATGTGTCGCGCGTTCGAATCCCGTCAACGGACATGCTCTTTCTTTCAGTCATGGGGACGCTATAATGTAACAGTCAATCCAACCATTCATTGGTAAAGAGTAATCCAAGAGTTGGGGGTGGGTGGTGTTGACTAGTTGTCTTCCCTCTAGTCTATCACTTCCAAATTAGGGACGGCTAACGCATATAGCCTTCGAGTAGCTTTGCGCGAAATTCAACAAAACAAATAAACCACAATACTAAATCAATAGTTTTGTATGCTATTTAGGAAGGGCTTGCGTGCATATGACTTTGTTTCATTCTTGCTACAGTTCTGTAAAAGATGAAATGATCTGGAGACCTTCTTTATGCTAATAGTACGACAACGTGTATTTACTATTATTATCCCTAAAAATAGCATCTAAGTGATTATTATCAAAAATGAAAAACTAAAATAAGTGAAAATAAAAGACCAGCGCAATAACAAAAATTAGAAAGTTGGGCTATTTATTTATTGTTTTTCGTTCTATATCATTACAACAACAATAGTAATGAAAATAAGCAAGTATGATTATTCTTAAGGTATAACTTTGTATTGTAATAATTTTTCATCTAATATAAACCAATTACAAAATTATGATTTAACCGCTGCTGGTAACGATTCAGCAAATGTAAGTAAAAAAAAAAAAAATTACAATCTTTATCACTTATCAAAATTCAACAAATAATATTCTAATTAATTAAACAAACAAGGAAATGGAAATCAGTCTTTGTATAATAATTTCAGGAATTTTTGTCCTTACATAACATATTCAAACTCTTACAGGAAAACTTTCGAGGGAAAGAGCAGTGGTGCCATCTAGCGCAGTTGACCGACTTCGCTTTAACACTGAAAGAAACGCTGAACAACATAAATAGAGAAAGTTTCAACAACTTTGTTTTACGAATGGGTAAGTCAGGTATTGCTTAGATCGAAAAAAGTGACGTATTGATTATTCTATACTGTTTAAGACAATTCCTACAATTGATAATATTAACAGATGTATATCTTACATTTGTATAAAAAATAATTGAAATCAAGCTACTTCAGAACATTTTGTTCTTTATGATCAAAATGTAGCCATTTTTTATAATAAGAGCTACAATAATTCTACATCATACTTCATTTTACTGTTGCAAGGTACTTTCTCTGGATAAATATTTTTCAAGTACTTTTTTATTTTATAAGAAAAATATTTTGTAATATAAGGCTCTCAAGCTAAATATATTAACGTTTTGTAACAAAATAATTAAAATTGTAATTCTTTGAAAGCCTAGTTACACCTGCGCTGGATTGATAATAAAAGCTGCTTTCATTTACCAAAAAGTATGTACCCCATCCTTTTCTGGGCTGATAATATTTTACATTTTTTTGTTGTTGTTGTTTTGTTTTGTTTGGGGGGAGGGTGAACTTACGGATGTCGACAGTCTTTCACTCTCTGGCGCTTTATTGGAATAACCGACACATGTGTAGAAGACGCTATTAATATGCATACCGTTGAAATAACCTAATAATATTATGTGCTAAGTGATTGTTTAAGCCCTTTAAATGGTATAGTGATTAGTATGCAAGGTATTGGATCTTTCAGACTTAATCCTGGTATAATTAAGATATTAGCGTTCTGGACTGCATTACCGAAGGTCTGTGATATGCGTTGTTACCACACGCACAAAAGAAAATCGCGCTCCTCACTTTGGGGTTGTGGGTGTGTTATAAGAGTAAGGGCAAAATCGGTTGGTTCTATTAACTAACTACCATCCCAATAATCTATCAGTTCAAAATTATGGATCTGCTAGCACAGATAGCCTCTTGTGCTACTTTCAAGAATATCCGAAAAACAAAAACAACAAATAAATAGAAATCTTGAAAAGTACAAAAAACATCAATCAGACTGTATGGTCGTTGACCAATTCTTTAAACTGTATCAAGATCTCATATTATCCAATCATACCATAAGAAAAATATGGCAAAAACTGTTATGTGGCAGTTTACAACCAGTCCAAAACTGCTTGCCTCAGATATAAACAGAAAAATATGACTTCAATAGTGTTTAGTGTGCAACCTGTGGACAACGAATAATTGGAAACGTCTAATGATGTAGTCTGATGAATTAAGTATCATCGTAGAAATATTGGAATCATTGTCGTGGAAGGGATTGAATCTTTTGGTTCCGTTGAAAAAGTCCAGTAATTCAGAATATACTCTTTTTTTTTTGTACTTAGGTGGCTAAGAAGCTTTTCTAAGATGACAAAGGAAACGTTCACTGTACTCATGTTGTCAAAAACATATTTAAAGAGAAAGATGGTGTCTTCAGGCATCTTTCTTGGCAGGAACAAGCACTGGGAACGTTTGTGAACTAATTACAGAATACATTCCGCGGTGAATGGACTATCGTCGAACAAAATACCTTCCTTGATTTAGTTGGGAGTATACATCATACCGAGTTCACGCTATGATCCTCGTAACAGATGATCAATCTGGTCACTATACATTCCTAAGTGTAATATTTATTCATGTGATTTACTTAGGTGGTTATTTTTTTTACAAAAATGTGTAAGGTTTACTCAAATCTTTGGAGTGTGATATGTCATGTGCATAAAGTGAAGAATTCTCTGAGAAATGATATAAATATATTGAATAAATGTACACACTGTAGGAACCGTCTATATTCTCCTCATTATTCTTCTTTTGCAGTAATCCTCGAAAACGATCCAGTAAAGAAATTAAAATGTTACCCGTTATCACAATTTAAACGAGAGGGCCATATAACAACTTATAGCTCTGAATATGTTAACATTTTCTATCAACCCTTCGACTGCGGCTGCTTTAAATGAGCGCGGAATTTTTGGGAGCCGTACACTGTATACAGGACACTCGCATTCAAGTGCCGGAGATGGACCGTACCCTATACGGCGAATCAGCAGGCAATGAGTTAAAGTTTCATTAATTTCATAGTTTTTCTGAAAGTCGTATGCTATTAATTTTCGTCCAGGTAAAAGTAATCAAAGATTTATAATCTTTCTACGTTTTCCATATTACAACAAGACCTAAAGTATATCCAGCTATCGAATGTCATAATGTTTTTATCATATTTTAGGAATCAACCAAGGACCTATCACAGCAGGAGTAATTGGTGCTAGGAAGCCACATTATGATATGTGGGGCAACACAGTCAACGTAGCTAGCCGAATGGAAAGTACTGGAAAAGCGGGTTGCATTCAGGTAATGTAATATTTCACAAAGCTTTAAGCAGCTAGAAATAATTCATTTTTTAACCATACTTTATAATATTATGTTCGTTATTAAAAGAAGTTTGATTTTCAATGTTATTACTTATAGAGGTTAAAATAAGTGAAGAGATTTAATGAAAATTTTATGAAATGAGTGCTAATTTATGTCAAATTTTACACATTGTAGGTAGTTGAAGCTACAGCTAAGATTCTTCAGGATTTCGGGTATCTTTTTGAGCAACGAGGTTTGGTAACTGTAAAAGGAAAAGGAAAACTGATGACTTATTACTTGATTGGTAAAGATCCACGAAATAGATCATTAGAGGATTAAAGTGATGTACTTGAACTTTTCCGTCAAACGAAAGAACAGAGAAAACAAATGAATAAGATAAATGATCAGCAACGATTGGTAACTAAGAAAAAACATGGCGTGTTCACTTGATTAAGAGGGAAGAGTAGAAAGATTGAAAATCTTCTTTGTCCTTAATAAATCATATTGAAGAATAAAATGAGAAAGGTTGTCATATTTGATTGAATTACTTTTTCATTTCAGAAACCATTCTAAAGTTAACGTTAGAATGTATATTATTTATTGCTCAGTGTATTCGAATTACTGTGTATTCATTAACTAGAGAATTACTTTTCAAACAAACAATTAAAATGTCTGTGTAAGATTAATAATTCTTATTAAGTTGAAGATATATAATTAAGCAAAACATCCATCAGCACCACCCTGTGATTACTTTGTTACACTAAGCCCATGGAAGCAATAATTCTAATATACAGTCAACATGCACGATAATTAAATTTCCATAGCCTAAAGTCACAGTACTTGTATCTTTAAACTAAGTTTATATTTCTTTATATCTTTATTTTAAATTACTTAGCATACTCAGTATTAAGACATAGATTAAAATAAATGTAAGCACATTTAAGAATCTTTAGGGTATTAAGAATCTTTAGTACCGTGGGATAAAATATACCTTTTGTAAAAAATGGTGCTGATGTTCTGTTATTTTCGAACTTTAATTAGAACTAACTAGTAACAACTTTTTAATTTAAGTATTAAGCACTTATAATCCAAAACAAAAATAACGTTAGATATGAGGATTCTGCGACGTCTAACCTTTTCAATAAATAATATATTTAATTTTGTTCTAAACCTTGTTTTTCAGGCATCGTTTGATGTACATGTTAAACTAGCATTAAATAAAAGAAATGAATAAGCATGGTGACACACACATTGTAACAATTCTGTATTAAAGCTATTAAAGATAGTCAGAACAGCTTCTTGTAGGATTGAAAACTTAATGGACTGCAAGAGCCTCTTAAATAAAAAGGGGACGACGATTCAGTTTCTCTACTGATACCTAAGTATAGAAGCCAAAACGTCGTCCCCTTTTTATTCAACAAGCATTTTCAATCCATTAACGTTTTCAAACCTACTATGTCTACTCTGCTCAAAGTTCCACTGAAATAAATTATTGTTAGTTTGTTAATTTTCTGCACAAATACTCTGAAACAATATTAGAGTTTAAAAACATTAACAATGCCAGAATTTCAGAATAATCATACAAAGTAATAAAATAATAATTATTTTTCTTAATGTCAACTCTGTACATTTACAATTATTCACATAAAAATAATAGTTATTTATATTCATAGATGTATATATAGTTCACAAATTAAAAACATTTTATCTTTTTTCTCGCTCAGTTTATATGTATATTTATGTAAGGTATTACTATTTTATTTTCCTAAGAATTATTATATACACATTCTGCATTTTTTTAAATATAAGATATAGTACTGCTTTTTTCCACATGTCTCAAAAAACAAGCGTATTTCTGTTTGCATCATGTCTGTCAAACCTTTATTTAAAATAGAGAGCATTAAATGTGCATTGCATTCGAATCTCATTAAATAAATACATAAAATTGAGAGATACAAGTTTGTTGATGATAAGTGAAAAACATAAATATTATAATACTTTGTATTATATCATGTCTCTCGCATAAAACTAACACAGTTATAGTATATCAATGGATCAATAAATATATGTTTGTGTAAAGCACTGTTACACATAGAAGCTTTGTCTTCTACACATATTAAGTGCTATTTCTACCATTTGCTTAGCCATGCGTGCTTAGATATTAAAAGTCCGTGGACTTTTTAGGGCATACTGTTGCTGTTTTTGATTAAATAAACACTTTATCTCTGATATTATCAACGGATGACATTTGTCGGATTGAATTAAAGTTACTAGAGGTGTTGTAACATAGGTTTATATATGAGTAACCTAATTCAACTCACTAGAAATCATAATGTACAAACAGCAGTCATCTTCCGAACTCTTTAAGAAAACCATTAAATTATTTATTGCCTTATTAGGCAAGGCTTAAAGTGAAATGTTTACACTGATAGAATTAGTACTGATATATGGCGTTTTGTTTGGACTGTTAAAGCATATACTATCATTTGTCGTTAATAGTTCTCGACAATAAGCAATAATCAACTTGTAATCACCTAAGCGCAATTTTCAAACTAAATAAATGCGGTTTGTAAGCATAGGTGTTAATGACTACAAACAAGTAATTTGCAGGGAAGGTGTTCCTTCAAATCTCTTATAGCTTAATAATGTGCTGTGTGAATAATTTTAGTAACTCTTAATGATTTCTATACACAACTGGACAGTTTTTTCTTCGGTTACTGAAACAAATACTCCTTTATGTTCTAAGAATGTTAATTTTAGTTACCCTCATAACAATTCAAAACAAGTACGAACTTGTACGAGCTTTAAGGACGTCTAAACTTGTTAATTTTTAAAATGCTTAAAACTTCAAAATAGTGGTTTATAAAAATTATTATATTAATTGTTTTAATCTACATTAGCTTCTATTATTTTTGAAGTTTTCGTGTCAAAAACATGTATACTTATCGGTGTGTTTGTAGCTTTAACAACATCTACAAGTTGTATGGACTTAAACTGGCATTGCTACAAATAAACTGTTTTTAGTTTTAAAGTCTTAAGATCTAGGTTTTAATACCTTTGAACTACTAAACTTCTTTGCACAGGCCCCATTGTGTCAGCGGTAAGTTTACGGGTTTGCAATGCTAAAATACAGATATTTTATTGTTTGTCTTTGCGCTAAAACAAACTTTTTTGCACACTGAAATTACTGCTAGTCTTCAACTACCTGCATCATTTAACCTTAAAACAATTATTACCTTCATTATTGGTAGGATACTCAACTATTAAATTTAGCAATTCTAAAAGTATGGTCAATTTTTCAAACATTTAATTGTTTCATGAAATACAATGATGACATTTTCTATCTCCGAAATGTGAATTATAAATAAATATATAGGTTTCTTTTCTAAATATCAATAATGCTGTTTTTTCTGGATGTTTACTAGAGTAGTTCCTGTAAAAGAGGGCTTTAGATGAATTAATTAAGGCGTATTTTTACCAAAAGTACATTTCAGAACAATCTTACAAAGTAACAAAATAATAATTATTTTTCTAAATGTAAACTCCGTACAGTTACATTAATAGATATATATATATATACAGTTCACAAATGTAAAACATTGTATCTCTTTCTCGCTCAGTTTATATGTATGTTAGGTAAGGTATTACTTTTATCTTCCATGAATATATTTTCCTTCTTTACTGTTGTACACTTAAAAATAGTAAAATATTATATTGTCGTTGAAAGCAACCTCTAATGATTCATAAAGTTAAATGATTATTTTACACAACATTCACTGTATCCTTCAGAATAATGGTATCATAAAATTAGTTAGCGTAACATAATGAAACACGCCTTCAAAGCATTCTTACTTTAGTCAATAATGTTGTAGAGACGCTTTACGTGTGTGTGTGTGAAAAAGTATTTTTATTTGCTATTTTCTTAATTATGTTAGTATAGCATTGCTAAACAATTGCAGCTTGTTTTATATATTAAATAAACATATTTTAAAGTATTACTTTCTTAAACAGAAATGTTTCTATCGTATTCTTTAAGGATTTTTTGTTGTTTTTAACTGGTTTTTTTATGCAAAGTATAAATATTTTTAAATAATTGGAACTTGCTTGAAACTCAATTATTTGTCAACTTTTCGTACATAACACAAAATATTTAGTTTGTTTTGTAAAACTAATCGGAAGATTTTCTATACCACCCTGTTCTCATCATAATTGGAATAAAACCATTATTTCGTCAAACTTTTACATATAGACGAAAATATATAGTATAGTTTCTTAGCTGGAAATAATGTTTCTAGATAACTATCAAATCAAACTGTAAAATGAACGTCTATTCTAAAGTTGAAAAATAAATCAATGTAAATGCACTTTCCGTTTCCAACTTTATTATCGTGTTGTTGTGTCTCTTTTTTTTATTGAGTGAGCTAAAACTATTTATTCCGTGAGGAACGAAAAATAAAAAGTCAAGATACTATATCAGAAGATCTGTCTTTCTTTCTGCGTATTGTGAATTCAAGATCTTGTCCTTTGCTAATGATCTAAGAAGACAATAAAAAAGATATGTAAGGAAACTATTTGCCAATGACGATAATACTACATAGGGCATTTATCTTTATTTCTAGGTCTACTAATGTGTACTTGATTCTTAAAATCAGTTATCAGTTTTTTTTTTTGTTGTTTTTTTCAAATATATACAGGTTCATAAGATTCTGCCATAGTCTTGGTACTTTGTTATTACAATAAAAAATGCTTGTTATTCATTAAATTTCAATCTTTGGAGCACAGTGAAAAGTGGGAACATCGTAAAATAATGATAAAAAGTGAATTTTTACATAATAATTTGAACATTTTCCTTCATTGAATAATACTGATCACATATTAGAGAGACCATCAAGTATTATCACTTTATAATAAAGCTCCAAACCAAAGATATTTCCTTTTTAAATTTCTATGCTCAGAAATAATAATGAACGGGCACATATATATTAATAATAACTTTTATTTTTTAAAACCAAGCATAAATAAGTATTTACACAATCTTCGATATGAGCTGGAAAAGAACATTTCGGGATTGATACGAAAGTGATTGACTATTATTCATAATTTGGGCTGGTGGAGGATCGAAGGCACTGAAGATCGAGACGCGATGTTGATGAAGACGCCCTGCACTTGCATCTGTGGAAGCGTTATAGAATTAACAGTCAATCCCTTGGAAAAACTTGTTTATTGTCCGACAAACATAGTATTATTTACACAGTAAAACCTTTCACCAGGTTTTCCTGACATCATCAGGTACAGCAATGAGTAAATTATTAGTAACATAGATTGGTTGATGACACAGAGAGCCGCTGCTCTGGAATATAGTTGTGATCTTTAACTGTATTTACACAATTATTACATAGAAAATAGTACCTCACAATAAATTATCCAACTATCAAAAAAAAAAAAAGAAAGATTTTGACACTGATCGAACAAACAGGTATACTATTTATTCTCAACCTAATCGAATCAAGCGCCGTTACAGTCTACATTTAATATCATCTACACCGTTAGAAGTAAAGGGTTTATTTCAATACTTTGTTGTCTTTTATTTATTCTAGCAAAACCAAACATTAGTCTTCCTTTTTTATATTTCTTCGTATTCACTGAATTTGTACTAAAGATTATCAGCACATTATAATTTGAATAAAAATACTCGTACTTAGTCCGCTTATTGTTATTTTATATTTTACTTTCTTATTCCATCGTAGTCTTAAAAGTGTCCATTCACACATCGTTGTTTTTCAAGTGCAATTCAAATATAGCAGAAAATGAAAATATTTCTTTAGATCATTTAGAGAAGATAAATGAACATGTTATTCGCATCCGCATAGTGCAGCAGGAAGGACCTACCTGTACAATTGCTCTAGACATGATGTTTAAATTAAGTGTTATTATTCAGTACGTACAAAAAAATGCCAAACATGAATACCTAAATACTTGTCATTGATGGTTGCCTATCAAGATATATATATATAATATACAATTGTACCAAACCAAATTGAGAAAAAAATTATTTTTCTTGTTTATCGTCAAATAAAACAAATATGGCTTCATGACTTTCTTTCAATTTACGTAAATCTACTAAAAGTACCAATAATATCTGATTCGAAACGATAAAGCACTATTATAGCACAAACATATAATGTAGTTAGTACACTTATTTTTCTAATTGTTAATCCCCATTTTTTGTGTAACTATCCATATATTTTTAAACGTATATAATAATAGTATCTGAAAAGAAATTCACACATTAATGGTATAAAGGTAGACGGTTAATTTATTTTAATATTGCAGTAATTATTTTTTAGTCTCCCATAAGTAGAATGGGATGAACTGTTGTGTTTTTAGAAATAAAATCAAGCTACTCGTCACATCTTTTTTCTATTAACGCTTTTGGTACAACATACGCACTTCCCAACACCTGCTTAACTTTGCAATTTGTTCTTTCTTGCAGTGGGGAAAGTACAGATATACCATGAAATCCACTCTTATAAGCATTAATATAATAGCAAATTTATTTTATCACCAACTGATCTAAGTTTTTCTTGGGTAAGTCATGTGTGATATCAATGGTATTTCTTAGTCCTTCTGCATATTCTGTGTCAGACCTGAGTGACTATCCTCTAGATTTAAGTATAGCAGGTACAGTAACATTTGTAAAATGGCCACGTGCCAAATAATCTATCATTTCACGAGAAGCGTCTCAGTAAGATAACTAAGTTATCCCTTTCAAATCTTCTGCAAGTTCGGCTAAGGTCTCATCTTTCTTCTGTATCCTGTTCCGAAACTATGATCTAAATATTTATTTCTGCTGCGTCACTCCAAACCTGTTGAATAAGGCAGCTCTTGATGCTTGATAGTTGTTATGGCGCTCAGCTGGAAGGTTACTTAATGTAGTCAAAGTTGGTCCTTTTAAATGGGTAGCAACATGGATGAATTGTTGTTCACTAGTTTTACCTGTTTACTCTGGAAATTATTTTGGAATGAACTGGGCATATATGACTTCCATGATACCTTCCCATCATGGTCCATTGGTTTCTCTATTGTCCGATGTTCAATTGGGTAGCTAAGCTCTAGAATTAACTTTGGTAATTTCATGGCTGGAGCAGTCCGGTAAGGTCCTTATGCAGCAGGTAGTACAGCAGTAGTAATAATAAATGTAAACCGAATAAATTTCTTATTCCATATTTTATAGTCGAATATGTTTGGGAATTCTTGAGCCAATGCAGAAAGAGGTGTGGCTGATTTAATCTTTTCATCTAATAATTTGTTTTTCAGGTGCTTTATCCTTTCACAGATATTCTTTTCTACTTCAACGATGCTCTTTTCTACGTCATTGATGTATTTCTTTCTTTACTCACTTTTGACTTCATTGACGTCCTGTTGTATTTCTTCAAACTTATCGTGACAGCCTTGCCATACTTTTACGATGTTATTGCTATAACCTCTTTGTATATATCTAATATTTTTGTCTTCAATTAGATTATTTTTTTCAACTAGTAGGTCTCGTTCTTTAACTCCTCTCTTAAATTCGTTCCTCTTACTTCTTAATCTTCTTTTCATTTTACGTAATTTTTTCCTGGTCTTCTTTTAATTTTCTATCTTTCCTCTTAGTAGTTTTTAAATTTCCTATTTCATTCTCATTTCTCAAGGTATTCTTTTAATAATTTCATCATTTGAAATAATGTTTCGCTTTCAGTCCTTGACTTCGTTGTCGCCATCTTCACAGTTGAACTTCAACTTCAAATATATTTTCAAACTTCTATTTTATTTTCACTAAAATAATTCCATCCCTGATATCAGTCTTGTAACTTCTTTTTTTGGGGGGGGGGGGGTTGGCTGGTCCTTTTAAATTATTTGCCAAAGGAATCCAACATCCAGTCCACGTAATGATAATAAATTAGTTTATTTCCTCCTTTAACATAGCCAGGGGGTTAGGGTATTCGACTCGCAATCTGCGGGTTCGAATCCCTGTCCCATTAAACATGCTCTCCCTTTCAGCCGTGAGTGCGTTATATGTGACGGCCAATCCCACTATCTGTTGGTAAAAGAGTAGCCTAAGAGTTGGCGGTGAGAGGTGATGACTAGCTGCCTTCCCTCTGGTCTTTCACTGCTAAATTAGGGACGGCTAGCGCAGATAGCCGTCGTGTACTCAAATCCTTTAACGTTTGTAAAAGTTTAAACACTGTAGTTCTTGTAGGCCATGTTCATAAATGACACTAACTGCATTGCAGTAATGTAAAAATTATCAACTTCCTTATACAAGGTAACTCAGTATGCACAATAGCTAATACAATTAAAACCAAAAACGTAATCATACTAGCTGGTTCACTCTACCGGCAAAAAAAATAATAATAATAAAACTATCTTTTTAACTACCCTTCAAGTATCTTCTCGATATTTCTCTGAGCCGTATTTTCCAGCTCTAAAATTTGGGTTTCAATTCCACGCAGTAGACACAGCAAATAGCCTAATGTGGCTTTGCTCTGAAACAACAACTGACCTAGTATTTATAATCTTCTTTCGTTCTGGATATTTCGCAAAACCTCTACGTTTGCGTGACGTCAATTTAGAATATTTTAGACCCGCTCTCAGAAACTTACTCGATCTTAACGTCAAGTACCCTCTTCATTGAAAATATAGCTTATAACAATATATACGTCCAATTTAAAATACCAGTATAGAATCTCCCTTAAAGCGAACCCGATAAGGTTGTGATTATTTATATTTAATAGCCTGTCTCAAAAGTCTTTAATAAGACCTATATTAAATACAAAAATATGACGTGCTGTGTTAAAATTTCCAATGTTTCTTGTATGCAGTTTCCAAAAATTGAACTTGTTTCAGTGCTTGGATGTTTACCGTTAGTTAATAAAGAAATTAGCTACATAGCTCTTATTCTCAAAGCCTGAAATTTCATCGTTCACACCCAGTTATTTTCGTAATACAGTAGTTTGAAACTGGTTAATGAAATAAATATACTTTTTTTTTAAATTATAATAAATATTTAAAAACAACGTTTTATATATACACAATAAAAACTTTATTGAAGCCGTACGCCTTCCACTTTAAAATATCTCTCTACAAGTACATGTTTCGACGTGATCCACGTCATCTTCAGGAGTAACTTACAAGACTATTTTATACTGTTACGACAGTGGAAGTCACGTGACTCTGGCAACACGTCATGAGTTTCTAGAAGAATCATGACTTTTTTTGGCAACTCTAGTCTTTTCCAGGCGCCCTCTATTTTAGTATGTAAGCCCGGCAAATAAAACGAAGATATAATTGCAGATAGATAGATATAGAGACAAATAATCGAGTTAAGCGGGCGGTAGTGACCGTAAGTAAAGTGCGTGAATCGATGTGAATTATAGCGTGTGTTTAATTTAAAGTGACTGTGGAAATTCTGTGTATTGCAAAGTTGTATTGAGAAAGAATAAACTAGTTTTATTTAAGAAAGGACTTGTATCGCTGAAGTTCCTCTGTAAGGGGCTTTCTGTTGTCTGGGGCTGATTAGGCCCATGGCTAATATATCCTCCTTGTGTAAAATACAGTAAATCATCCTTTAATGTATTTAATTCACTTTGAAATTTGCTCATTTTTTCCATTTGTGTATGCTGGCTTTCTTTCAACTGCTGTAATCTTTCTTCTTGTTTATTTTCTTTCTCCTCCAACCATTGCTGTAGTCTCCCTTCTTGTTTCTTTTCTTTTACCTCCAACAACTGCTGTAATCTCTTGTTTATTTTGCTGTTCGAGCTGCCACTGCTGTTGTCTCTCTTCTTGTTTCTTTTTTTTCCTCCAACAACTGCTGTAATCTCTCCTCTTGTTTCTTTTTCCTCCAACAACTGCTGTAATCTCGTTTATTTTGCTGTTCGAACTGCCACTGCTGTTGTCTCTCTTCTTGTTTCTTTTCTTTTTCCTCCAACAACTGCTGTAATCTCTCCTCTTGTTTCTTTTCTTTTTCCTCC
>NW_013665889.1:131057-134115 GCF_000517525.1 Limulus polyphemus
AGTTTTCTTACCACTGCTGTAGTTTGTCTTCTTGTTTATTTTTCTCGTTCTTCTTGTTTCGTTTCTTTTTCCTCCAACAACTGCTGTAATTTCTCTTGTTTATTTTGCTGTTCGAGCTGCCACTATTGCAGGTTTTCTTGCTATTGCTGTTGTCTCTCTTCTTGTTTCTTTTCTTATTACTCCAACAACTGGTGTAATCTCTCTTCTTGCTTTTTTTTTCGTTCTTGTTTATTTTCTAGTTCTTCTTGTTTCTTTTCTTTTTTTCTCCAACAACTGCTGTAATCTCTCTTCTTGTTTATTTTCTTTCTCCTCCAACCATTGCTGCAATCACTATTGTTTCTTTTCTTTTTTTCTCCAACAACTGCTGTAATCTCTCTTCTTGTTTCTTTTGCTGTTCTTGTATTGCTGCCATAAAATCTGCTAAGCTGTAGTTTGATTTGCCACTTCTCGTTTCCATCTTCTTCTTTTTTTTTCCATCCCACTCCTGACACCAATTTATTACGTTTTTTGCTTGTTTTATAATTTCCGGTATAAATTCTTTCCGTGGAACTTCAGCGATACAAGTCCTTTCTTAATCAAAACTAGTTTATTCTTTCTCGATACAATTTTGTAATACACAGAATTTCCACAGCCACTTTAAACTTAACAGCCTTTATAACACACGCTATAAATCGCAGTGATTCCCGCACTTTCATTACGGTGCCTACTGTTCGTTTGACTCATTTATCTATTTCTTCAATCTATCTGCCCGATCGCGCTGGTTTTTCTCGCCAGGCTTATATACTAAAAAAGAGGTCGCCTCGAACAAACTAGAGTTGCCAGGAAAATTCATGATCCTTCTGGAAAAAATTCAACGCGCATGCTCCCAGCGTCGTGTGATTTCCGCTGCCACCAGGGTGAGGCAACACTGTGATTAATATGGTCAAAAATCAAGCTTCCACATTATTGAAATGGCATGATAATTTATATCTATAAAAATAAAAGAGGCAACAAAATGACGTCGAGCAAAATTTAATAAAACAAAATACAATATTCGGTCATCATCACCACTCTAACAAATTAATACACAGTTCCCTTATGAATTTACCATAACTTATAAATAAAAAAAATGGATTTTCATTGAAGTTTCAAGATCACTACCTTCGAACCTAAAACACACACACTTAACCCAAAAGATTTAACTTAACTAATTAACCATCATGCGCCCCCGATAGCTCATTGGTAAGCTTAAGAAATTGCAATGCTAAAAATCAGCGCAGATAATTTTTCATTTAAACACAAAACAAACAAACAAACAGACCACCATGAATTCAAATTCGATGACGAGATACCCACTTTGAGACTAATAATGCTTGAATGGGTAATAGAAGAAAAATAGCTGATGATGACAGAACCTTGTCGAAACGTTGTACATTTGCTGTTATGTTAAACTTATATTAAAGTTTTTATTCATTACCCATTCAAGCTGTCTCCAAGCATTATTAGACCACCATAAAGTCAATAGGCTTGTGAAATAGCAAATTACTTTTTTATTATGGTTTACAAGTTTATCGTTTAGTTTATCTATAAATTTTAGTTTCATTAAAACGCTAACTCACATTCTACGTAATCATTCGTATTTTGAGTAAATATATATGTGTGTATGATAAAACTGACACCAGCTTCCATAGCGGTGACGTAATGATACTATTAACATAGTAGAAGAATATGCAAATTTATGATCATATGAGTTGTACTCTCGTAAACTACTCTGTGAATAAATACCCTGCCAGAAGATTCACTGCGAGAGAAAGTCGCTCGATAGTTACCGGAAAATATAGTTATTGCTGTTTGACACTCGATATTGCAAAGTATCGTTTGAATATTGTTGTTGTTTTTTGGAATTAGATTTTTTTCAGGTTCTTTTGCCCACTTTCATTATTATTGATTTATTAATATTCATGATAAACTGCTTATTAATATTGGTGTGAAGTCCTGGCCAGGCATATGTTTATTAAGTGTGTTGAATATATTTCTAAGCGTTGTTATGGTGAATAAATTGTGTTTTGTTGTTGAACCGATTGTAGCAGCGTGCTAATTTTTAATTCGTTGCTCATTTCCTGATACTAATTACAAGTAATTCTGGATTTACAAGTTTAAATGATTTTACAGCACCTAATTACCATCAAGTAGAAACATTATGTCTCTTACTCAAACAGCAACAGGATATATATGTGGTTCAAGCTTTTAGCCAAAATATTTTCAAGTTCACATATATGACAGTAAAGTAATAATCTGAATATACAATTCACTATTTTAATTTTTACATCGATGTCGATTAATTATCCAGTTTATTCTTCTAGCTTTTTTTTAATGTTTTGTTAAACTAATATTTTGCATATAATATCTAACCTAGTGTTATGTTTTTTAAATTTTTGTAACATATTTTTATATTTCTCTATGATTTTGTGCACTTGATGAAGATGTTTTGCAGTTTAATTTTAATTGATGAAAAAACCTTCCACCATATTTACTTTAAAGAGGAAGTTTACCATATATTGGCTATTACTTTCTGCTACAACAAACATACCCTTTAATTAAAAATGGTTGACATTTGGGCATCTTCTAACAACAACAAAAAAGAAGGCAAGACTAGGGGAATTCTTCTAACACCAATCAGCTAACATATTTATCAATGAGTTATCAGAAAATTCTAGACAACTGCTGCACCATTCATTAATCAACATCAGTTGACTCGTAAAAACAGGACTTCAGATCTATCTTTTGTTCCCCACAAGTCACTGCACAAAAAGCCTTTTGTTCAACACCAGGGAGTTACTTTTATAACATGACTCTGATTTTTTAATCCAAAATGAAACTGTAGTTAACATGATTTTATCACAGATTTTAGGCTTAATAGTTTCTAATGCTTAGTCAGCTTTTGACATTTACTTAAACCTTATTACAGTTTACTAACCATGTTTTTAATGTATTGTCACGACAGCGGAAGTCACGTGACGCTAGTAACACGTCATTGACTTCTGTCACTTCCTGAATGCTCTAGAGTTTACTAGATATG
>NW_013665889.1:134216-147357 GCF_000517525.1 Limulus polyphemus
GTACTACTTACTCATGTTTTAAAAACGTTATACATTTTATAAATTTCTAATAAAGGAAAAATGTTTAAGTGTTAACTGTAACCCTACTTTTGGCCCACCCTGTATATATAAGACGGTCACAAAGTGACGGCAACAATGTGTAATTGAACTGTAGACAGAGTATTGTTGAATCGAGCACGTGAGACGTTCGTTGTGAATTATAGCGTTTGTTATAGCGCGACTGTTGAAATTAAGTGTATCGCAAAGTTGTATTCAGAAAGAATAAACCAGTTTTATTTAAGAAAGGACTTGTATCGGTAAAGTTTCTTCGGAAATAATCTTTACGGAAAATTAACTAACAACCAGAAACGTAGCAGTACAAATTTGATTTCATCGTTATCTTCAGCATAAACGCAAATACGTTTACATGTTATTAACTGTAAAAGCATGCCACACAAATAATGTAGGTAGTATGTAAACCTCTAACCCAATAAAATAATGAAAAGGCAGTTTTTAATTCAAGCTTTCTAAATCTATATTATATTGGCTAGATTATGTTTTTAATAAACACTTCTATTATTCCTGGAATATTAACAAAAAAAATTACTCCTATATTAATACTTTAATGGCTAAATGGTTATTAGAGTTGGATATGCCATTTATTGTGCAATCTTGTACTTGAGCAACTTTGCACTTCAGAAGGTATTAAAAATGAATATGTTGAATGTGCTTTCCAGTGAAAGAACAAAAAATCACTAAGTGTTATTTAACTGCATGTATGATATTATTTTAGATGTAACTGGTTAAAATCTGGTCTTCTTATTTGTGGAAGAACAGATACTTATCATACAGAAAGACAAGTGTAGATGGTGTAAATGAATAATCCTTTTAGTATTAATGTACATATTTCAATAACTCAATGCAACGTTGCTTTTGTAGCTTAGGTTGAGAGCTAGTGGTTTCTAATTGTAAAATAATGTTGCAGTAGCTCAATTAAGCATGGTTGCAAAAGCCACAAAACATAAGACTGTAAATACTTTGAAACATTTCTTAAATGCTAAATATCAGCATGAAATAAGAAGACAGCATAAAAACATAGTAACTGAACTTTTTCTTCTGTCAACCTATGAGGCCTTTCAATCAAACTTTTATTACACTTGATAACTACCCAAAACAGAATTATGTTTCAACAATTTAAATGTTTAACACCATAAAACGTACGGTCTTTAGACAGAAGTCTTCTAGCTTTGGCTTAACCAAGTTTTAATAGTATGTTTCTATTAACAAACAATAATGGATTGCTCATTAATGTGTGGAAATGCTACTATGAAACTTAGAACATAATAATTGTTCTTAAAGAGCATAAAAAAAATTTTTCATGAAAGTAACTTTCATCCCCTACTATAATGATACAAAAAAAAAATATACACACACAGTATATATTCTAAAATATTTAACAAAAATAAATTAGTTTGTATTTTATTTTTCTGAAACTGTTTATTAAAGCAGATCCAAGAGTTTTTGAAGAAATTACAATGGAGTCAAATTACTTCTGGTTCTAAATAGCACAAAACACTGAAGAGAATCATTAAGAATTTTTATTATGAATTACAAACAATTATTTTTGCCCTAACTGTTTAAAACATGAAAGGATAAAAGTGCTCCTATCATATTGCATGAATATTAGAGCTACAGCAGACAGCTCATTTTATTTTATTTTGAAATCACAAAATTACACAAAACTAGTTCAAGTATTTTTATTATGAAATCTATATAATTAAAATGATTAGTTTAGAATATAATTTGCATTTAAGAACTTATAAAACATCTAGAGACACAAAGAAGCTTTAGTATAAACTGTGTATGTAAACTTTGTGAGAAAAGACAACACTGAATGGAATACAAATGGAAACTTGCATTTCTAGCCCTCAAAAACTTTTTTTTTGCATGAAAATGAAGTTAATTACATGAAAACAACAAAATCATAATACACAAATGACAACTAATCCCCACATCAAATGCATTAACAAATAGTCAAGTATATAAACTGGTAAAAATTTAACCTGTTTCTTCACGCATAAAATTCAAAGCCATACTGTAGTTACCTTATAATGTATAAATGTTTATTTTTAAAAGTAAAAGTGTTCAAATATGCCACTTACAAAATAAGTGCACTTATTTTATTTTTACATGTACTATAAATTTGCAATATAGTGATGCTGTATGTACAAGTAATTTCATCATAAATGTATTTAAAGCAAAGAAATATAAAATTATATGTTTACATTACTTTTAAAAAAATCTATTACAGTGATTTGTTACACTGCAAGTAATGCCCTGATCCTTTTGGTTACAAAGAAGAAAAAATTATGTTTCATATTTTATCAGACAGTTTTTGTTATATTTGGTCTTACAGTTGCTTATCTTTTATACTTACATTATTAATACAATAATACTATTACACTGTAAAACTGATGCTGAATATTCTCAAAATGTTTTACAAGATATTAATTTTTATGGCAATAATAAACACAAGATAAACATGTTATTGATAAATTCTTTTTAATAAAAAATGGGTGTATTTTTGTGCAATGTTCTAAAAAATTAAAATAAATCTTTTGTACTTTTCTCCATGATGCAGTTAAATATTTAATACTTTTCCAAATAAAAAAATAAAGGTGAACATTTTTTAAATGAAGTCTCATTTATCATTACAATCCTTTTTTCTTTTATAGTGAGCTCAATAACTGTAACAAAGCACAGTGATCAAATATCTTGGTTTTTTCTTGGCACTTTAACCAGAAGATTGACATACAGAAAAAAAAAACAGTAAAAAAACAACTTTATTGTACACCTTTTCATCTACCTTTTTTGTGAAATTAACAAATATTAGATTTTCAAACACTTTTCACGTTTGATAGTAGGAATAAAAAGGCATATAAAACGTAATTTCTCATTTGCATTACCCTACTGAATTGTACTTAACATTCTTAGGTTAAACATTAAACCATACTTGATATATACTTAGGGAAGAAAATCTCGTTATTAGGTAAAAAAGTTGTGTTTGAACAAATATCATAAGAGTTTACTTTCTTTAACTATGCTTTTCTCATTGCTAGCATTGTGTTTACTTCCCACATAATGTTTCGGAGAGCATCAATTACTTCTTTCAACTGCTTATTTTTTCGACGAACTTGCTGAAAAAAAAATTGTAGAGAACTATTACTATGTAATAAAAGTATGTCATACAGTGATATGGCTATCAGCTTAAGTCAATATTAATGTGCATTTTCAGCAAAAGAAACTTGCACATTTCTAATCAAAATTTCTAAATTAAATAAATCAAAAGCAAGGTAAACATAACTGCTTAATACCCCAAATTATTTTATCTAGAGAGAAAAAAAGTTTGGAGAAATGCACATTTATGTCAGTCTTGGACAGTGGAGTCCATAAGCAGGTGGTGAAACCAGATTTTCTGATGTTAGGTTTCACATGGTTCATACTGAATTGCTCAGATCAATTTCAAACACTTTCTGAGCACTCTCAGATGTTTTTCAAGCACGTTTTGGAAGCTAAGATCTACATCAAAAACCAATTGGATTCCACAGAAATTTTATAAAATTCCTATTAATTTGTTCCAACATATGAAAGAAAAAGAAAAGAAATACTTCATTTATTGCACTCAACTCTGCAACATGCATTAAAGTTAGATATACCAATATACTCTATTATAATATTTTCAAGCACTTTCAAGGATGCATATGCACCCTGGTTTCAAAATAATGGGTTGATTTAGCAAAAACAATAAAGTCTGGTTATGCCACTGTCTACTGTGAAAGACTGGGCATGAAATTTTAACTTGCACACAGTTCAAACCTGTCATTTTTGTGAAATTCTCTCTCATGTAGCATATTATTAAATGTATGTTCAGAATTGTTTTTTTTTCTGTTGCCATAGGCAATAAGCAACCAAGTATGAAGAAAATCAAACTGTCCAATTTTAATATAATTGTCCAACCATGGGTCTTCATTAAGTTAACAAATTTGCAATGCTAAAATCAAGAGTTCAATTTCCTGTGGTGGAGAAGGCACAGATATTGTATAGCTTTGTGCTAAAACATACAAAATAAAATTACAAATTGAAGGAGGTTACAGTGAAATACATAATTGTTCAAATAAATTAGTTATAAAGTCATATATAGTTTTTAAATAATTTTGAAATTTCTTAATACATCTGGAATTCCTTAGATGTGAGTACATTATATATGAACAGATAATACATTTCTCATTTACAATAAGTTGCTTATGAAAAATGTTATATTCAGTTTAAAAAATCCATTTCCAATGTTTATAATCTTTGAGATAATAGTTTGATTTTGCTTATGTAAAACATTTCAACATAAAAAAAAGGTGTTGTATTAAAATTCTTCAAAGTCTTTTAAAGAACACTGCACATTCTGACAAGTTTACATGTTGAAATTTTTATATATTATATATGGTATAAGTAATAGAAATAAAGAAACAATGAACAAAATAGATTCCTTGAGCACCCACAAAAAATAACTGGTGTTTCTACACAAGTGTGAAATTCTGCAAGTACTGTGATTTAGGCTAACAATTTAATATTTAAAACTTTTCCACCAAATCAACAGTTACTGACAACAAAGTGATAAACAATTTTTTTTAAGTGACTGAAAATGTTAAATCAAAACCACATCAATTGCAAATAGGAAAATAAAATAAATGTTATATTTTTGGCTGACTACTTATAGATTAGCACAAAATCACAAAGTGTATAAGCTTTGTTACATTATGTGAAAGTCATATGTTGATTCAAATCAACGTTTATTTAAAATATTCTGTAGGTAAGTTTATTGCAAAACAGTAGCCCTTATACGAGGCATTTTATTGAAATATATTGTCACAAAAATACAGGTACACAAGCAAGAAACAAAGCACAAACAATTATATAAATTAAAAAAATAAAATAAAATATAAGTGAAACTTAATATTTTAAACTTGTAATTCACCTATTGATATTTTAATATGAACATAAAAAAGCTTCAAGCAAGAATAAAGAATTAAAATTAGCAACAATGCATTATGTTACAAAGTTAAGTTACATATGTAGTATGTATACAGGTACACTGATATCCAGCAGAAAAACTTTAAAAGTATACACAAGATGCAGGTTCAGGATAATTAAGTGAAAAATAAATTGTAAATAGACAGGTGAACACAAGTGCAAAGTCTTTGTTCAAAACAAAGTGTTATGTCACCAAAACTGTCTAGGTTTCTTCTATAAATGACTATCATCTGGCTGCTGAAGTTGAAAGCAGGGACACAAGAGAAAATCAACAGAGTAAAGCAAGAGAAAAAACCCTGAACTTATATACCCAGGCCAAACAAAGCCTTCGCAAGGTATCCCACAAGTCCACAGATCAGTAAAACTTGTTAATTTGAAAAAGAGGGAATAGGAATAATCAAAATACAAAGATTATATTTTGAAGTCTACAACTAGGGACTCTAAAAAAAAAGTAAATGTACAAGGCTGTAAATAGTGTCTAAATTATTTTCTCAAGATACAAATCTCTATTTTGACTACATGTATACAGTACTTATCAATTTTAGTGAAGTCAAAATAGGGTTTTTGTAGTTCGAGAAAATAATTTAGACACTATTTCCAGCCTTGTTTGTTTACTTTTTTAGAGTCCCTAGTTGTAAGACTTGAATATATAATCTTTGCATTTTGATTCAACTTGTTTCTGTACTTTTTTCCCCCATTCACCCTTTTTAAGTTAACAATTTTTACTAATCTTCTTTGTCGAGTTTTTTATGTCTACTTATGGAGAATAGATTTTAAGCTACTTGCATGCGTATGCATTCAGTTCAATATTACATGTTTTTCAACAGTTTACTGCTGCATTGGCTCTTTTTGCACCCAAACTGAACTTATTCAAAATATATAACAAATGTACAACAAAGAATAAACACGTGTACTGATATGTAACTACAACAAATAAAATGTAAAGCTGTTACCAATGGACCTTCTTGAGTGCAAAGATCATATCTTCACAGGTTTAATGACCAGTTTCCATTATTGCCACAGTGTAATGTAACAAAAGGCAAGCAGCAACAAAGCAATCTCATCAGAAACGAATAAGGTTTCTTCTAAGATACTACAACACAGATTAACTCTCTCAACATGGGCTCGGTCAATCTGACCGACTATGTGACCTCTTTGTACTCGTTTTAGTTTTTATAGATTTAATACTTCTAACTTTCAGTATAGTGTGTACATCTTCACAAAATTTGGCAGTCTTTCAGTTAATATTACAGTTAATATCACATATAAAAAATCATATTTTTTAGTGAAGTACTCTTTTAATAAAATAAAATAAAGATTTGTCCATGAATATATTGAGTATTTGTTTTTAATAGTGCGTGTGCAAAGTAATTTTCATGTTAAAATAAAAAATACTTTTCCTCATCTCGAAAATCTCAAATTTCCTTTGTGTAATCCCTAAAACCTCCTAAATGTATTTCAAACGTTTATTTTCAGTAAAACTTAACAGTTTATCTGTTATTTTCTCTACCCTATCTCAAAATGAGATTGGTCAAATCGACCAACATCATAAGCACCACAAAAAAAAATCTAAATAAATCTAAATTACCCTTTTTTTCTTTCTAGAATGACTTCAAATTGTAATATGAAACTACATTTGTTTATAGCAAGTGTTCCTTGTGAAACAATTTTATTATAATATTATTATTATTTACTTTACCTAATCTTAACTAACCTAAAAGAATCCCTATTTTTACATTTTAGTTACTTTTATAATTATACATAAAGAATAAACATGAAAAACAAGAAATAAAATGCTTAACCAATCTTCTTTTTTCTTGCTGTCAATTGTCAAAGAGAGTTAAACCTAATTGTTTTATAGTAATGGTAGTAATGCACTTAATTTTTATTTAATTCAATAACGCACAAAAAATATAGATTAATAACATGCAAAAATTTGACAAATTCTCTTACCTCTCATAATTTTTCTGGCTTTTTAACTATGTGACAAGAGCTGTTACAAATCATCCAAGATAGTCATTATCTTTCTCATGGGAACAATGTTGGTACTCCAAGTGAAATTGACATTTAACTGTTCAGAAAATAACGTTATACATCACTTGATAGATGAAAACCTTGACTTTCTATTGGTTCTAGGTAATATATAATCAAAGGTAAGAGAGAACTATTAACCAATTCTGAAAGAGAGGATGTGACAGGTAGGTGCGGCAGGAGGGGTCTGATTTTCTACTCAATAGCTCTGTAACCAAACGAAATTGAAGACTATAAAAATTATGGTTTGTCTGAACAATGATTTCATATAGAGTAATTTACATTTAATTTCATACTTGAGGGGTGGTGGATAAAATAGGGAAGATGACATGTTACAAGGAAATATGTCACGTGGGTCACACTAGGGGAAATTCAGGATTTTTTTTACAATACTGTCTTGTAGAATTAAGAACTTAAAACTTATATACTATTAAGATATGGATTATTAGCTAAGATTTTATAATATACTTATTGGTAAATCATAAACAAAAAGTGGTTTGGTAAAATTTTGAATGCAAGACACTAAAACCTTGTGTCATGCACAATAAAGGATATCTGTTGTGATAGGGTTAACACAATGTACCTTGTTAGTCTACATGATACATATGTATGTTCTTCAATAGCCTGCTGTGCACAAGTGTTTGCTAGAATAAGACGACATAAGTCATGTATGCAAAATAGTCAACAATGACAAACTTAGCATAAGTCACCAACTATCAACAACATTTGCAACTGCTACCTTAACACCTGCTATTTAGAAATAGCAATAACAATATAAAATAGTGCTATATGCAGTGGTAACTGGAGGGGCACTCAGTAGAGCACATATCTCTACCGCACAACTTTGATGATATTCATCCCTCAACAAAATCGAATATGTCCATATGTCTGTCATTATCAACAGACACAGACCATTTTTGGTATGATAATGAGGAATAATGTCAGGGTTTTAAATACGAGTGGGCTGGGATTCTTCTATAGCAGGTGTCTGTGATTTGTTTACGATAAATTTGGACAGTAGATGGATAGCACACAATCCACTTGTTTTAAAATAATATATATTCAAAACAAGTCAAATGTATGCACAAAAATTCTTTACATTATAGGAAATCACAGTTTCATCTAAAATTCTAAATAATTCTTTTTACTTGTCAAAAGTCCACACAGGCTGATTCAATTACATTAGAATTGAATTGACAAAACGAATTATTTTTCTCTACTCTTATTACAATAGTATCAGTGAATAATTCAATTACATTATACCATGGGTTACCACAGTTGTATCCTGAATTTTAAATAATTGTCTCCTTTTTGTCAAAGTTCACACAGGTGAATTCAATTCCTTAAGAACACCCTTTGACAAAACAAATTATTCCCCTGATCTCTATTAAACTCACTTAAAATATCACCTGTTAAGACTTATCACTCACATGCTGGCTAACTTAACGTTTTTTCATTTTTCTTCTGAGTGACACTCACTTGACTTGCACTTGCTTGGTCACCTAAATATATATATATATATTTTTTTTCTTCTTTTTTCCGACTGAGGCCTAGAACTTTCTACAAACTAGGAGACAGTATTATGTAACAGTACTCACATAGCAAGGAAAACTTAGATGTTTTGAAAAAGATGGAGTCAACAATACTACAATTGAACTACACACACACAATGTATGACTTACTGAGTTACATAACGAAACTTATCATAACTATTGCCTTTAAAATAATTACTTTTAACACAGTTATGAAAACTAAATAATCATTAAATGTTAAATCACTAAATAAACTAAATAACAACTCTTACACTAAACAGTCTTGTATATCGAACAAGAAAAATATTTACAATATTTTTTTGCACTATATAGAAAGACTATTCTCAGTTCACACACTAAGATTTCTCATATAGTTTATACCAACATTTACAGTTTCCTTGTTGGTCTCTCTTCTCAAAGGGTCTCTGGTAGGGCTTCACCTTGACAGGATCCTGTGTTTTTGTCTTGATCTTGTGTTGCCTGTCTTTCCTAATCTGTCTGTACACTGGCAATGAAGATCTTGTACCTCTTTCTTCTTCTTGCCAGTCATTTCTTCACTTATGATGACATCCTTGTACATCTCATATCCACCCAATTGTCTTAGGCCTAATAGGTCTTCATCTTCAATAATGAAGTCACTGTCTTCAGATTCTGCTTTTATGAGAGCAACACCTGCCATGCCCATCTGTACCTCAACAGCTGCATCCATAAGGTCTTTTTCCATTTTGAAGCACCTCTTCAATAGTTTAGTGTGGTAGACCTTGGTCATCCCATCCACTTTCACTTTATAGTGCATTCTGTTGACCACTTCCTTTCCACTGCCAAAGGAGTTTGTTGTTGACTGTGGGTAGCAGAACTAGTCAGACCTTGAAATGTTGATCCTTGAACTTCTTGTTATACAAGTACTTCTTACTGCCTTTGATGTGTTTAGCTTCACTAGTAGAACTGCTTTGATAGGTCCAGTTCAGTACTCCTTTCTGGTCCTCTCTTTCCATTTTGTATTGTGCTTGACTTTCTCTCTCAAGCACTATCCCAAAGTTTCTGCAGAGAAGGGTCTTTCTTCTGAGCTTTCTTCCACTCCCATAGACCTACAAATGGGATGTCATTCTTTGATACTCACAAGGGCTAGATGCCTTGCTTTATATTCTTCCCTTGAGCTCTTGTAGTAACTGCAGACGCTATATCAGTCTTCTTTCTGACTAGTTCCTCCAAATTTCTACTACCTGATACATTTCCAATCACCATGTCATTTATTGGTGCCATTGATACACATGGCTTTAAGGTCTCCTACATAATATGGAGTATACACCTATACTTTTGCTATGGGAAACTTTTTCACTGTCCCATCAATTATCACACATAGGTGCACCTTGCCTGTCATCTGATTATCAGATACTAGACTGGTTCTCACTACTGCACCCAGTGTCTCATAGGACCTTCACTTTCTTGTCCTTGACATAGGCTTCACCTACTGGTATGCTATAATTTGCTGGCATCTCTTGATATTTGTAACATGCTCTGATCACTACTGGTACTGTTGATCCATTTTCTAACTTCAACTTCATTAGTAGTACACTGATCAATCAAGGAAATGTCATTTCCTTGTGGTGAATCTGATGCATTTTCTTGATTCTGTTTCTTTTGGCAGCAGCATCCTTGGTGACAGTCTTGTTTCTTACCAGCACTATCTTTGTAAGTAGCTCCAGCTGCTTTATGTTGAGATTTCTGCTGTTGCTTGTTGGTGATGGACTTGCACTCCTTTGAAATGTGCCCTATTTTACAAAAAATATAGCATCTCTTCTCCAATTTGTCTGTTAACCTCCTCTCACTTTTGGTAGACTCCTGCTCGTGGTCAGCCACCACTGGTTTCGACTTTAATTGGATATTCTTGGACTTGCCTGTTATACTCCCTCCATGAGCTTCCATGTACTGTTCTGCCAGCTTCATCATCTCCTCCACATTTTTTTTGGTGCTCTCTCCTTTAGGAACAGTGACATGTCAGTTGAGCACATGATCATGAACTGTTCATGTATTAGTAAATTTGCCAGTCCCTCAAAACTATTGTCACACTTGGCTTTGTCAGTCCATCTTGTGAAGAATCGCCATAGACATGCCACAAACTGAAATACAGTTTCTCCAGAGTCAGATTTGACTTCTCTGAACTTTTGACAAAAACCTTCCTCAGAGAGTTCAAAGCATTTCAGCAAGGCCACTTTTACTTGTCATAGTCCATGGCATCTTCTGACATCATGCCTGCATAGACTTGTAGGTTTTTTCTGTGAGAAGTGGGCTGCGACAGACTGCCCAGTTTCCTTTTTCTCAGTTCTGACTTTGGGCAAATCTTTCATATCTCTCCAGGAAAGCATCCATGTTATCTTTCTGTTCATCAAATCTGGGTAGCTTGGGTTGGCTGGCCCTGACCCCATTTTCATTCTTGTATCCTTCTTTTTTCTGTTGGGTGAGCTTGGCAATCTCAATTTGTCCTCTTATTCTCTCTATTTCTTGTCACTTCTCTCTCTCTCATTTTCTTCTTTCTCAATTTGTGCTCTTATTCTCTCTCTCTCTCTATTACCAGTCTTTCCTTTCATTTTATTCTCTTTTCTTCTTTTAGTCTTTCTTCCTCTCTTCTCTGCTTATGTTCTTCTCTCTCTAAATCTTGTTGTTATTTAACAAACTCTTGTAGTTTGCCATCTTTGAGCTCAAGAAGCTCTCATCTTTCTATCCATTTATCCAAATCTGTTGACATAGTTACATAGCATTGTTGTAATCTCTATGCTATTTCCACCACCACTACTATTGTGCATATATAGGCCTAATTATTTTTTGCTGTCAATCACATTTTCTTCTTCTATCACCATTTATCACTGTTAACCCTGGCTGGCTTGTTAAATGTCAGGGTTTTCAATACGAGTGGGCTGGGATTCTTCTACAGTAGGTGTCTCTGACTTGTTGCCAATAAAGTTGGACAATAAATGGACAGCACATAATCCACTTGTTTTAAAATAATATATATTCAAAACAAGTCAAATGTATGTACAAAAATTCTTTACACAATAGGAAATCACAGTTTTATCTAACACTCTTAAATAATTCTTTTTTTTTGTCAAAAGTCCACATAGGCTGATTCAATTACTTTAGAATCCAACTGACAAAAAGAATTATTTTACTTTACTCTTATCACAATAGTATCAGTGAATAATTCACTTACTTTACCCCATGGGTTACCACAGTTGTACCCTGAACTTTAAATAATTGTCTCCTTTTCGTCAAAGTCTACACAGGTAGGTTCAATTCCTTTAGAACACTCTTTGACAAGACAATTTATTCCCCTTATCTCTGTTAAACTGTGAAACTTACTTAAAGATATCACCTGTTAAGGCTAATCACTCACATGCCAGCTAACTTAACGTTTTCTAACTTTTTTCTGACTGACACTCACTTGACTTGTGCTCACTTGGTCACTTATATACATGTTTTCCAACTGAGGCCTGTAACTTTCTAGAAACTAGGAGACAATGTAACAATACTCAAATAGCGAGTGAAACTTAGAAGTTTTGAGAAAGATGATGTCAACAATAATACAACAATTGAACTACACACACACAACGTTCAACTCTTACCAAGTTATGTAACAAACTTTATCATACTATCACCTTTCAAATAATTACTTTTAACACTCTTTTTATGAAAACTAAATAATCATTTAACATTAAATCACTAAATTATAACTCTTATACTAAACAGCCCTGTATATCCAACAAATAATATTCGACACATGTCCACCAAGTTTCATCAAAATCTGATCATTTTTGACTGAGTTATAGAGCAAACATAGCATGAGAAATCAATCACCATGTTAACAGATAGATACTTTTGGATTATCATGCCCTTGCTGTGACCTTGACCTTTGATCCTCAAAAACTAATCACTTCTAAGTTGGGTTGTAGTCCAAATGTATACCAACTTTTGTCCAAATCCATTTAGCCATTTGAGAAGTCTTGCTGACAAACTTGCACACACAGAGGTGAAAACATAACCTCTGTCCTCCTTCAGTGGTGGAAGTAATAAATGCTGAACATGCACTCACGATTTTAGCTCGGTACAATAAACAATAGAAAGAATCACCACCATCATCCGAGTAGGGAAATCTACTATGGTAATCACCCACTGTGAAAAACTTGCTGAAACATAGTGTTGGATATCCACATAGAGACAGCAAAGTCAAGTAACAATATGCAACAACAAAATTGGGAACCTTTCACATGACAGTTTCCAATTAAATCTTTCGACATTGGGTCGGTCAATTTGACCGAGTCACATGACCTTCTGCACTGGTTTAAAGTTGACATAAATTTTATACTTATAACTCTCTATATATTGGGTATATCTTCACGAAATTTGGCAGTCTTTCAATTGATATTACAAGTCTTTTACATACAAAAAGTCATATTTCGTAGTGAAGTATTTCTAATAAAATAAAATTGTTTTGTCCATGAATATATTGAGTATTTGTT
>NW_013665889.1:148268-155206 GCF_000517525.1 Limulus polyphemus
CATTTCAAACGTTTTTTTCACTAAATCCTTATAGTTTTTATGTTATTTTCTTTAGCCTATCTCAAAACGAGATCGATTAATTCGACCAACCTCGTAACCACCAAACCAAAAAAATTGAAATAAACCTAAATTAACCTTCTTTCCTTTCTAGAATGACTTCAACTTGTAACCTGAAACTACATTCGTTTATCCTAAGTAGCTCTTAGTTTGTAACATTATACATCTACTTATAATTAAATGTTATTGTTTTATTGCCCCCTTTTAATTGCCCTTTGAACCATGTATAACTGCTATCCCTGCAATTATAAGGTGTAAATCACTTGGGGAACGTGCAGTTCACATTATGCTATCAAATTACATTACCCACGAGCTGCTCGAGTGCAGGCCTCGTGAACCATTTTAATTATATTATTATTATTTACTTATTTTACCTAATCTAAACTTAAATAACTTAAAAAGATCCATACTTTTAATTTTAGTTACTTTTATAATAATAAATAGAGAATAAATATGAAAAACAAGAAATAAAGTACTTATCCAATCTTCTTTTTTCTTGCCCTTGATTGTTGAATAGAGTTAAGCCTGATTTTTTTAAGTGATTATAGTAAAGCACTTAACTTTTTATTTAATTAAGTAATACACCAAAGAATATAGACTAATAACATGCAAAAAGTAGACAAATTCACTTACTTCTAAAAATTTTCCTAGATTTCTAACTATGCGACAAAAGCCATTACAAATTCATTCAAGCTAGTCGTTAACTTTCCCACAGGAACAATGTTGCTTCTCCGAGTGAAATTGACGGTCATCTGTTCAGAACACAACATTACACAACACGCCATTTGATAGATGAAAACCTTGACTTTCTATTGGTTATAGGTAATATATAATGAAACGTAAGAGAACTCTCAACGAATTGTGAAAGAAAGGATGTGACAAGTTGGTGTGGCAGGAGGGGGCTGATTTTCTATTTGATAGCTCTGTAACTAAACAAAATTGAAGGCTATAAAAATTATGGTCTGTTTGAGCAATAATGATTTTATTGAGAGTATTTTAAGTTTAATTTCGTACATTTTCGAGGTGTGATGGATAAAATAGGGATGATGACATGCTAAGACAAAATGTGTACCGTGCGTCGCAATAGTGGAAATTCAGAATTTTTTTATATATTCCCTTGTATAATTAAGAACTTAAAACTTGTATACTATTAAAATATGGATTATTAGCTAAGATTTTATGCTATTCTAATTGGTATAACATAAACAAAAAGTAGTATAATAAAATTTTGAATGTAAGACACTAAAACCTTGTGTCATGCACAGTAAAGGGCACCCGTGGAGAAAGGGTTAATGCACTAGAAAATGTGAAAAAATGTGTCCACTGTGAAAATCTTGCTGAAATATAGTTGTGAAAATCCATGTAAACTAGAGTAATGTGAACAGTAGCGACACAAATAATAATATGCAACAGTAAAATCAGGAACCTTTCTTGTGGCAGTTTCCAATTAATATGCTAGAAAATGCACGAGTTGTAGTTTCCAACTAATGCACATATTGCAGCATGACAAAATTAAAATCAAATTAAGCTTAAAAGCATTATAATTTTTTTCGAAATTCCTGTGTGACCCTACACTACTATATAAATTACTTGCAATAATTTTATAGTGGGGTCATAATAGGGATTTATAGCTTGAACAAACTGTCAGCAGTAGATATCCAGCCTTGTTTGCTTAATTTTTTGCAATCCTTATTTGTACATTTTAAGTTTTCAATTTTTAATTATCTTGTATGTTAGCTTTGTTAATGCACAGCAATGGGAAAATATATGCCTAGAGTAAGACGACCCCCACTGTTACAACATTTTACCAGTAGAATAGCAGCCTTTTCAAACAAAATACATCTAAAACATCTGTTTAAATAAAGCTCTGTGTTTGTTAAAGTAATTATTTACTGAGTCAGGTGGCTTTGTGCCTGAAGTTTCATGTAAACACAACCATTTAAATCAACTTTTAAGTAGGTCATGGACACTCACAGCATTTTATATAGTACATCTCTAGGTTTTGATGCAAAATATCTAGCTGATTTTGCCTAATAATTGTGAAATCACTTATTTTGCTTATTATCAATGTTTGGGTGATCTTTACTACTGAAAAGAAAGGTTATGAATGTTGTTTCAAGAATAAGTCTGCTTTTTTAAGGTGGTATTTACCCAAACGTTCTATTAGAGTTTTGAGCAAATTCCAGTGTGATGCCTATTATGAACCACTACTGTGGTACATGATACTCAAATAAATGGCTTACATGTGATCTTAAGCCATGCCAGAGGTAAATGTTTCTGTATTGTTTGTTTGAATAGGCTACCTTACATGAAGTTCATACAGCAACACATACACACTAGCTTGATACTTAAGAACAAAAGCTGCAATATATAGTCTATACCTATAAAAAAGATTAGAATATGTCTGTGAATTTGAGACATCAGGTCAATGAAATGTTATAGCTACATATAGGAACTACTTGGAAATGTAAAAAAATATTATATGGGTATAACTTAATAAATATATATTCTATACTCATTACAGAGCAGTTAAACTCACAGCTATTACACACAATATGTTATGTAAGATGCTTAAAAACCTACTTCTACTAATTCTTTGTGCTCGTCATTGAAATATCTCAATTTTTCTGTCACTTTTCTGTCTTCTTGTTTAGTATCCATTTCATCTTTCATTGGAACCAGGCTCTGTATGAACATAATTGTAATTTGATTCATTATGGCTGCTTTAAAAACTAAGCAACCTATCATACAAAACATAAGTATTATAAACAAATAAATAAGTACTACCTGATAAGTAATTATAATCATGTAAAACACTAAGAAGCTTATACCATAACATACTGAATCCAACAGCCCAGTTAATTTTGACATTAATATCTCCAAACAAATTTAACAATTATATAAAACTGAAAATCAACATACAAATACCAAAAACAAACCAATTTTTAATATCAATTGATTATATAATCTATTCTGTACTCTAAATTCAACAATTAATATATTTTTTAGGATGAGCAAATAACTAATTCTCATGCACAAACAAAGCACATACCAAGATTTCTAGGACACACCTTTGCTCAGTATTAGCCACAAAAAAAAGAAAAAATTACTGTTCAATTACCCTAAACTTTTAAAAACAATGAATATGAATTAAGTAAGTATTAAAAATTTGAGTTATAAGGTTAGAAAATGCTGTCAGAGTCAAGTAAAATAATCATTTTTCTTTACACTTCCTACTGAGGTCTGATATTAAAGTATTGCTTATTTTTACAAAAGAAAACATATTAATCAAATACAATGAAATCTGATTAATATTACATATAAATTCAGACAAATTCATGTAATTTTCTTCAATATGTAACAATTTGTTAAACTTACAGACTAGTGTTTGTATTAGTTACATTTAATACTCTTTTTGATATTTATTGCACCTAATGTTTTTCACAATTTTGCAGAACATGAATTTTTAACTTTACAAAATTAATTTTATAATGTATTTCAATAGCACAGTCCATATACATGTAAATTCACACTTAACAAGTATTTCTACAGCACAGTCCAAACATGTTTAGTCCACACTAAATAGAATAGGATTCCCGAATTACAAACTCAGAATTTAAACTTTCATTCCCTTTTGACAAATTAAGATAACTTAGATAATATTCAATTATTTGCACTAAATGTATGTATAAATGTACTAAAGTTTATTATCATTTTCCATAATTTTTTTTATTAACATAACCTACATTTGTTAATTAAAATCTGGACAATATATTTTTACATTTTTGACTGATAATTGCTGGATAATATAACTAGGAATTTTTCAGTTTTTTTTAAATGCAATATATTATTTGAGAACTTCAAAGATGGAAATAACTCCTTAAATCTATAGCAATAACTTTAACACAATATCAAACCTGCACAGCAATTTAAAAATACTATGTTACAATTTTTCTTGTACAATTGGAATTCATTTTTCTATGAGTTGTATGGTTAGAAAAACAGTAGGATGAAACAGGCATGCTATTTATTTAATGAACAACATAATTTACTATGCTTTATGACTAATTTATCTTCAACAATACCATGTAATCTTAGTTAACTATGCATAAATGTATTGACAGTATGAGAAATTATCATATCATATGAAGTAATCTTTCTTTTTCTTGTACTTCTTTGAGGCCCTGGTGGCCTACATGATAATTATCTGACTCTATCATTGAATTTTCTTCCTACTATTTCAGTGGGTTCAAAATTGGTGTGCATGGGACTCAGTGCTGATGTCCATTGGATATTCAATTGTTTTCCCTCCCAGACAATTATGTCAGTCATTATTTAACTCTTGGTATGGTTAAGAATGATCTCTTCACCCTTGCATCAGAAGGTGTTAAGAAGTTGAGTGTTACAATTATTAATATTCACCAAATGTGGTTAATTATCAAAATATATAGGACTCATGACAGACTTTAAAACTTCTTTTCTTAGAAGGTATTTCAGGCGCTTTTACCTTTCATTTTAGGGTATATTTATAGACATATTGATTGCATGTCAAAAGAGGTAATTTTCTTTATTCAACTTACTAGTAAGGCCTTACTTGGAATACTGTGTACAATTTTGTTTCTATCTAAGAAAAGGTTTTCACCTGTTGGAAAGGGTTCAGATATGGGCTATATCAGCATAACTTCTGAGATGGAAGGGTTATTTTACAAGGACAAGCTAGGATCAACTTATTTTCTCTTAACAAAAGAAGGATAACAGGTGATCTTATTGAAGTTTACAACATTACCTGGAGGACCAATAGAATAAATACCTCAGATTGCTTTGTTCTCTATTCTTAAAATAACAGGACAAAGAGACAAAAGTTTGATATATATTTCTTTAAAGAGTGATTAAGTCATGGAATGAGTTGCCTTCAGCATTAGTGGAGGCTAATACTTTACAAAAGCTTAAGAGGGGAATCTATGGTTTCCTGAAAAAATAAGGAGAGTTAACTTTTAACATGCGCAAAGACAGCCTTGATGAGCCAAACTTTCTCTTTGTGTCTATATATATTATGTTAGTCTCCATTCATAAAAGTTAAGTTTTGATTGATTTTATTATGATAAGTAGCATGATTATAATTCATTTTCAATTCAAAATACTTAAGAAAAAATCTTCAGAGCTTTCATTCACAGCCAAACACACAAAGGACCTCTACTGTCTTACCTGATCAGTGTTTACATGACATTATGTACAGAAAGAAATTTTAGCGGAAATGTCTGAAAATGAAACAAATTTGAGCAGGGTTGTTGTTTGGACATGAACAAGTGCATTGAAAAATGTAATTCAAATTAACTTTATTTTCAATTCAAAATACTTAAGAAAAAATCTTCAGAGCTTTCATTCACAGCCAAACACACAAAGGACCTCTACTGTCTTATCTGATCAGTGTTTACATGACATTATGTACAGAAAGAAATTTTAGCGGAAATGTCTGAAAATGAAACAAATTTGAGCAGGGTTGTTGTTCGGACATATGAACAAGTGCATTGAAAACTGTAATTCAAATTAACTTTAGATTTCATTACTTTTTTCTGACTGTAAAAATTAAGAATAAGAAAATGATTATTAAAAATATAGTGTTATTAAACTTTAAGTATTCTATTCATATATTTCTGAGTTCTCATACAAAAGTAGCATCATGAAGGTACACAGAAAGTTTTGGTTAATGTGTGTGAAAAAGTAACCAAATACATTTATGACATGAAATCAAAATAAGGTATATGTACATATTATGAACTGACTTGATTCATATAAAAAATAGAGTTTGTAGATGTTACATTGTTTCCTGTTTATGCAGAAACCTCAGTCTCACTACTATTAGTGAAATGAAAGTATTTTATTGGATTGATTTGCATATTTGGGTGAGCTGTCAAGCAGGCGATCTGTTAACTGGTCATGTCTGATTAGACTTGCCTTCACACCTAGAGTTTGTAATCAAATTAAACATGACATTAATCGAATTATCAGGCAGCTTGTTTGTAAAGCAGTTCATAATTGAATGTGGAGTGGTAGTTGTTGAACCTTTGAAGACAAAATAATAATTAGAAATCAGCCTGATTGTTAAAGTAGAGAATGCCAACTTGGACATGTAATTATTACATAATAGGCTTATTAAATCAACACTCACTACATTTATAAGGTTTCACGGCACACCCCCCCCCCCCCCCCACCAGCACCCCCATCAATAAAATTGTAAGGAACAGACAGTAATCAAACTATTCTATCTGGATAAATGCTTTATGACTCCTCGTATTTCGAAAAATCAAGAGACTAGCATATAACCCATCAAAAATGATGGGGCAAGTACGACCACCCCACTCCATAATACATGCTAACCTCACATTTCATAGCTAACTGAAATAAATTTGACCAATGAAGAGACAGAAAAGTGCAGTCGGGGCAGTCAAACATCAGTAAATTTCTTTGTGAAACAATCAAAATTAAGATCATTCATGAAATGAATTTGTGCCATATTCATAGAATAATTATTTGTAAAAATCACTTAGATTAACAACTTCTAATATATAGAAAAGCCAGTACATTTTGTTAACATTACTCTCAAACAATGGCTTTTATGTCATGTCGCTTAGTAACACAAGTATAACCTAATATTATTGTTAATCTATCTAATGAAAGCATAAAATGAAATGTATAGACAACAAAACTGGAAAAAATATTTTTCTTAATTTAGTCTCCTTTGAAGAGATTTGTTTTTCAGTACAAATGTTGGTGATATAATAGAAAATAGCTTAATTCAAAACCAATTTAAGTTTAAAACTGAATCAATATTTTTACTTTCTATGATAAATCTTATGCACATAGGTCGTCTAGGCGTAGGT